>NC_142931.1:149334228-149421728 GCF_046866305.1 Octopus bimaculoides
AGTGTGGAAGGAGAGAGGCAGGTGAGGTTAGAAGTGAATGCAGTGAGTGACGAATATGGATGGAGGTGTAATTAATTGTGAATAAAAGCTGGAGGAAGCATGGATGAGGGAGGTAATTGGTAGTAGCACAGGTGATGAAGCAAAAATGAAGAGAGAATCCTTCTGCAGAGCCTTTTAACAGGCAACTACATGTTGATTTAGGCAAGCAGCTGATATTTGCACAGCACACTGCACCAAGATCAGTCCAAACAGACATGATCATTAGTTCTGGGATACTAAAACAACTGGTTGTGCTGGAATTTACAGAAGTCTGGAAAAAAAGCATTTTGAAGAAATTAATGAGTAAGAAATGTACAGACTAGGATAGAAATGCCAGAACAGAGACTGAAAAATGCATCTTAACCTAACAGAAGTGAGTGAGAAATTCTTTGCTGGGAATTCACTTTGCAAAAACATCAACCATTTGAGCATTCAAGGCATTTTAGAATGACTTAAAAAAAAAAAAAAAAAAAAAAAAAAAACAAAGGTGGCCATTCAATCTGTAAGCAAAAACTAAGAGATAGCTACCATGTGAAACAGAATTAAAAGGGCTGATAAGTTGACAGGGGTTGCAGGGATGAAAGCTGGAGCCTGATAAACCTTGGCTAAGTCTCTTAGAAAAGGGTCTCTAATGTTAAATTATCCCAAAATACTTTATCTTCCTAGTCTAAGAATGCATCTCAACTCATCCAGGAGATGTATCTTGCACATTGTGTATATATATATATATTCATATGTTCATGGATATGTGCTTACGTGTGTGTCTTGAAGCAAAGCAAAAGATTCATGATAAAAGGCATAAACTTCCTAGATTACAACGTTGCCATTCAAATTCTGATCTGTTCAATTTCTTAGTTTGATATCTTCTAAGCCAGGAGCCACAACAGCAGACCACAAACCTGGTCTCTAGGTGCTTTCACTAGAATTCATTCTATAGCAACCATTCAAACCAGTCTTTCAGCTCTCTCCACAATTTTTTCTTTCCACAACAGACTAGGAAATGATTAATTTTAGCATTCTCACCTCGACTGGAAGGGCAGTCTGTCACAGTCAAAGACCCCCATCCTTTCTCTTCCATTACCTTTTCTTTCTAATTTACAAAGAAAAATAAATAAAGACACAAGTATTTGTTCTTACCAGCCATCATATATAGAGTTCCAGTTACCATTACTAATGCAACTTGCTTCTTGAAAACAGCAATAATTCCAAGAGCTGAAGCTGTCATTAAATCTATCGTGCTAACAATCAAACACGATGCTGCAGATGTCTGCATTTCTGGAAAAGAGAAACAAAATCTATCACTTATGTTTACAACAATAATAATAATAATAATAATAATAATAATAATAATAATAATAATAATAATAATAATATATATATATATAAAGAAAAACGAAGTAGTCAGGATTTGGGATAATTATTTATTTAGTGCTTTCATTTCTTTCAAAGGGTTCATCAGGAGTGATTCATTTCCAGAAAATTCATGTCTTTCATAAATATGTGAGTTAATTGAAAAAAAATCTAGAGTTGAATTGGGAAGTGGATGTTCTTTGTTATTTGGAGTCTATGTGTGTGTGTATACATGTGTGTGCATAGGTGTGTGTGTATACATGTGTGTGCATAGGTGTGTGTGAATGTATGTGTGTGTAACTATGTGGTGAATTTTTGGAAGCTTGGTCCGACAGATAAAAAAAAATCAAACACACACACACACATATATATAAATAAAACGCATGAATTTTCACAAATAAATCTCTCATGATGAACTTCTTAAAAAAGAGATGAAGACACTAAATAAATGATTATCCAAAGTCCTAATTACCTCCTTTTTCTTAATCTATAAAATCTGTACACCACTTCAAAAGAATATCCTGGTGTAGAACTCAATATACAATGCTTCTGAACAAAATGTTTGATGAGTCTAGAGCAGTAATAATAAAAAGAGATGAAACAAGAAAAACAATGGTTGGGTTATGAACTTCATTACCTTACAGACATTTCTACTATAAGATGCAGATGAACTAAGAGTCCACTGCATCTTATAATAGCAGAAACAGCTGTAAGTGTGGGAGTTGCTGTTGCTTATTACTAGTGTTGTTATAATCTCCGCTTTAGCGAAGGTAGAGGTATTGTTTCCAGTCTTGTTTGTTTGTTTGTTAGTCCATGACAAAAGGTCTCAAGAACCACTGGATGGATTTGGATGAAACTTTAAGGGACATCTGGACTCGTGATTGGCCTGAATTGATTAGATTTTGGAATCGATCTGGTACTGGACGAGGATTCTGGATTATTTTTCCTATTTTTTTACTTAATTTGTGAGAGCAGTCAGGTTCATTTTTAGTATTCTCATTTGTGAGAGCAGTCAAGTTTATTTCAGATATTCTTATTTCAAAACTCATCGCCAGCTGACCAATGAGAGGACGTTGGTGTTGCTTTAGCGGAGGTTTGTGCTCTCTGGGTGCTCTTGTTATATTTTTATTTTTGAGCTGTTGCCAAATGGGAAACCCTTACACCAAACAGCCAGTCACACAAGTTGTTTAGGTGGTCTGTTTAAGGAGTAGGTAAGAGGGGTTATAGGAAGAACAGGAGCAAGGTGGGACATAGAGGGATATAGGCAACGAATTAAAACCCAGCATGGTTCTTTTCAAAGAAGATCACGATGAGCTAGCTAGAACCAGCTTTAGATATATATATATATGTATACAAATACATTGTTATATTATAAACAGAATGAATCTGATGAAGGAAAAAAACAAGCTTACTGTTCAAAGTTTAAAAGTCTGTGAGTGAGTGACCACAGCTGGCTGAAGAATGTCTTCTATGATGATGATGATGATGATGATGATGGTAGCAGTGAACCACCACCACCGCCATCATAGAAAACATTCTTTAGTCAGTCATGGCAACTCACTCACAGACTTTTAAACTTTCAACGGTAGGCTTGTTCTTTTCCTCTGTTAAATTCATTCTTGTTCAAATTATAGTAATGTTTCCATTTGTTTCTTTTGTTGTTTATGTATTCAGCTCTTTTGTTTTCGTATTTCATCTTGTTTATGGTTTGTGACATCTTGTACCTATATATGAATATATATATATATATATATATATATATATATATATATGTGTGTGTGTGTGTGTGTGTGTGTGTGTACATATACATATTATTTATATTATATATATATATATATATATATAGGAAGGGCATCCAACTATAGAAACCACGCCAAATCAGACTGGAGCCTGATACAGCTTGCCAGTTCTAGTCAAATTGTTCAACCCATGCCAGCATGGACAACAGACGTTAAATGATGATGACCACACACACACACACACACACACACACACACACACAACACACAACACACGGGGGCATATGAATAACAAAACACGAATGCAAAAATCACCAAAAGCCCAAGAGACATCCACATTGAATATTATTAGTTTTTATGCTGAAAGGAAAAAGTTAAGGGTCAAAGTATGATCTTTTGGATGTAGCCTGTCATTGGGTTTACAAAGAAAAGGGTACAGAAGAGGAGAAAGACAGAAGGAAAAGAGAGAGGATAAGAGAGCCAGGGGAAAAAATACACCTGTGTAACATAAAAAGTGAACAGGTGAAAGCACTCACTACAGGTGAGAGCCTTGAAGTCAAAACACCTGATAACAAAACTATGAGCCACCAAGGGAACCTCTACATGGTTGTCTGACTAGATAGAAATAGTAATTAATTCTTCCTCAAATCACAGGTGTTGTTTTTAATAGAAGTATACACTGGATAATGTAGTCTAGAGTACAATGTGCGTGAAAAAAATAAATAAAACAAGCATCTGAAAAAGACCAGAGGGTACAATGACAAAAATATTGTAACCATAACAACCAAGACAAGAACACTGGTATTACTACAACAGTATGTAATAATCTAGTATACAATTAAACTAAGATAGTCAACTATGTATCACACTTAAAGTATACACATTGTCAATCGGCCAGTTACTGCAGCCAGAATAAATACTGCAGTAACTAGTCTATTGACAGTGTATATACATTTACTATGATACAATGATAATATTTGTTCAAAACACTTCACTTGATGGGTCATTTCGTGGTGGTACACTATTATTCTTATGTGTTCCTCATTTTGTTGATCTAGTATATGTACCACCACACTGGTATGTTAACCATTAGACTATACTGGTTTCATATTGCCCCACCACTGTCTGGTCTGTTGTTCTCTTCTCTAATTGGACAGCAACTAAGGTAGCTTGTATGTTGTTAGTTGTTGCTATAGATACAAGTGATGAATTGGTAGAATCATTAGCCAACCAGACAAAGTGCTTAGCAGCATTTCATCTGTCTTTATATTTTGGGGTCAAATTCCACTGAGATCAACTTTACCTTCCATCCTTTTGGGGTCAATAAAATAAGTTACCAGTTGAGCATTGGAATCAACATAATCAAAAAGCCGAATCCCTCAAATTCCAAGCCTTGTGCCTAGAGCAAAGAAAGGGATTATTATCTTTTGGTTCTTTCTTCCTGCATGCACCTATAGATCAAAGAACAACCGGTTAAGAAAACCACTGGCTTTGGTGGCCAGAGTTGGTTGGATTTGTGAGAATTCTTGGACTGGCCCCTATTGAATGTCTTCTTATATCAGGAGGAGGACTACATCATCAATAGTTTGCATATCTTTCTTTCTTTGTCATTCATTTATTTACCTCGTCATCTGATTTTATGGACCACACCCTCACCACAATTTACTTAACCTTTGTGTTGTCCCCTTATTTGACACTCTGTCCCTGTGGCAAATAAAGAGATCATCATCATCATTATCACCCTCAGCAATAGCAGTGGTGATGATGGTAGTCATAGTCGTAGTAGTTAAAGCAGTAATAGTAGCAATGGTAGTAGTAGTAGTATTACTCTCAGTTTCTTTTCAAACCTCCTCTAGTCAATATAATACATAACTCACTCGTCTGTGGGCAATTAAAATAAGCAATTAAGTGAAAATGATGCAAATGGCCAATTAAGCCCAAGAATTATATCTCATAAGAGAAAGCTAAACAAGCAAATTAACTGAGTACACATATAGATGTCTGTGTGTATGGGTGTGTATATTTGTATGTATGTGCATGCACGTGGCTGTGTATATTGAATGTATATGTATATATATACATATACATATATATGTACACAGATTATATGTACAGGTACATGTGTGTGTGTGTGTGTGTGTGTGTGTGTGTGTGTGTGTGTGTGTGCGTAAAAGCATTGTGTAAATTTATCTTTCTGTATGTGTTTGTACAATGACTGCTCTTTATTTAGTAATGTACAAATGTTGTTGTCACCCAGCCCCTAACACCCACTGACCCCTTTTTCTCATTGTTTAATTTACACAGCTCTTCCCTACTCCACCCCAACTCATACACAACCCTCACACCCAGTTCAAGGAAGACAGAAACAAGGTTGCTTATAAAAAATAATGAGGTCCTCATAGAAGTTTCATGTCATCCTTGTTTCACATTCACATCTATGAGGAGAACCATGGAACCTCAAAATCATCAGATGCAAACTTAGGGGTCCACAGACGCCTGTGAGCCCACATGCCAAATACAGGGGGTTTACAAAAAAAAAGTAATGAGGATCCAAAGAGAAAGCATTAGGAATTTGTGAGGAAAGTACTGTGTTTCATAGAGACAGCACTGAGGATCTACAAAGAAAGTACAGGGATTGCAAAAAGAAAGTACTTGGGACTCTGTCATGAAAGCATTAGGGGTTCACAAAGAATGTACTGGGGGATGCAAAGAAAGCATTAGGGATTTATGAGGAAAGTATTAGGGTCTACAAAGAAAGCATTGGAAATTAGTGAAGAAAATACTGGAGGTTATGAATTCAGCATTTGAGGGTTTGTGAAGAAAGTGCTGGGGTCGACAAATAATTTGGGGGTTTGTGATGAAGACAGTGTGGTCTACAAAGGAAGAAGTGCAATGAAAGCACTGTGGGTCCACAAGGAATGTACCAGAGGTTTGCAAAGAAAGGGATCCAAAAATGTGTTGAGTAGAAGGATCTTTTAAAAGCTGTGGGTTCCATGAGAAAAATTAATTTAGATGAAAGGAATCCTTAGTAATGAAAAATTGGGGAACCACTGCTGTGTGCAGTTGCTCTATCTCCTACAAATAACAACCAAATTCCCTTAACTTACATTCTACTGTTTAAGAAAAAAAACATGTTAGATAATATAGCCAAGTTTTCTATGCAAAGGAAAATGACAGGGTGGTCATGGCCAGAATCCCTTGGATCATAGGTCCCACTCAGCTGGGAATGATTTGGAATTAAACAACATCAACTAAAGCCTCTGAGCCCCTTACATAGTCATCTGACCAATCAGAAATAGCAGCAACATCTCCCTCAAAATACATCCAGCCATCTTAAATAGGGAAGGACAGATTAGATAATTCTTTCTAATTTTGGCATAAACCCAGCAATTTTGAGGGAGGAGGCAAATCAATAACATCAACCCCAGTACTTCACTGGTTGGTACTTTACTTTATTGACGCCAGAAGAATGAAAGACAAAGTTCACTTCAGCAGGATTCAAACTCGGAACATAAAGAGTTAGAATAAATAATACAAAACATTTTGTCCAAAGCTCCAATGAACTTTAATAATAATAATAATAATAATAACTTCCAAATTTTTCCACAAAGGCAGCTTGAGGGAGGGGATTAAGTCAATTACATTGACCCCAATGCATAACTGGTACTTATTTTATCAACCCCGAAAGGATGAAAGGCAATGTTGACCTTGGCAGAATTTGAACTCAGGACGTAGTGGCAGGCAAAATACAGTTAAGCATTTCACCCAGCGTGCTAATGATTCTGCCACCTCACCATGATGATGATGATGATGATGATGATGATAATAATAATACGTCTAGGACTTTGACTTCCAGACAGACAAGGTATTAGAGCACCGAAGGCCAGATTTAGTAACCTTTAGGAGGGACAAACAAGAGTGCCTAATAATCGATGTGGCAGTGCCAGGAGATCAATATATCATGAAAGAAAAGGAAAAAGTTGATAAGTATGGAGACTTGAGAATTGAGATTGCCAAGACGTGGTAAACATAAAGGTTGTCCTTGTTGTCATCAGAGAATAGGGTTCAATACCACCCAAGCCAAAGAAACATCTGGAAACTTTAGAAATACCCTACAATCTAGATGTATTGCAAAAACCAGCATTACTTGGAACTGCACGCATATTGCGTAAAGTATTGTCAATCTGAGGTCCTTGGTGGGACTTGACAAACAGTACAAACCCTTGGCAGACACGATATCTTCAATCAACATCACAATTGGATACTGTGCGACGTCTTAAATATTAAGAATAAAATTAATAATAATAATAATAATAATAATACCAGACATAACTATTAAAGACACGAAAGAAAATACTTGTAGACTAATGGATGTAAGTGTTTCCACTGATAAAAATATACCTGTAAAAGAATTTGACAAACTTAATAACTATAAGGACCTGGAAATTGAAATACAAAAGATGTGGCATCTTAAAGCGGGAACTGTTCCTGTTATTGTGGGTGCCCTAGGTATGATTAAAAAAAGGAATGTCAGAAAGATCTAGATAAGATCCCAGGAGAACCATGTCTCAAAGAAATCTAAAAAATTGTGCTAACAAGTACTGCTGATATCCTTAGAAAAACCTTATCAATTTAAAGATTTGTGTTGTATTATATGAAGCTATTTCTCTACTGCCTTTACCACTTTTCCTCCCCAAGCTTTCAGCTATAGTTCAGCATCTCTTAACCTTTGCTTGCTGGGTGTGTCTCGGCAGGTGATGCAACAAACATGCTAAACTAAAAGTAAATAACAATGATAATAACTACAACTCTTTCTCCCTTAGGCACAAAGCCTGAAATATTGGGGGAATAGGACCAGTTGATTGCCACTGGTACTAACCATGAAAGGATGAAGAAATAAATTAATCTTAGCAGAATTTGAATTTAGAATGTAAAACTGGAAGAAATGCTGCCAAGAGTTTTCTCTGGTGTGCTGACCATTCTACCAGCTTGCTGCCTTTAATCAATGATAAAGGGATTGAATTTTGGCACAAAACCAGCAATTTTGAGAGAATGAGTAAGACACTTACATTGACATCCCCCCCCCCCCCCAGTGCTTGATTAGTATTTATTTTATTAACCTTAAAAGAATGGAAAGGCAAAGTTGATCTTGGCAACATTTGAACTCAGAATGTAAAGTCAGAAAAAATGCATTTTGTCTGACAGTAATGATTCAGTCAGATTGTCATAAGAACAGATTAGAATACTATAATCCTATATATCCTTAGAAAGACAGAGATGGTCACATGTCTAATGCATTTGATAACATTAGGGCTCAATTAGAGTTGACCCCAGGGTTAAGCAACCAAGATATTCTTTCTTTCTTTATTGTTTCCTTCATTTTCTTTTTCTTTTTTTTATATTTCTAAAGATTCTTTTCCATCTTACTCCCTTTTTTTTCAATTCTTGACAATATTTGATTTGATGCAATTCTCAAACTGGTTTAACCACTCTTCTCATTCTTCAGTGTTTGGGTAATGTATACAAACTTTGGCAGCTGCTCTGCACACAGTGAAGGATTATGCCACACCATTTCATTGATCTTCTATTGCGAATTGAGACATTGTTAGCTATATTTAGAAAGCAATCATAAAAGGTTTTAATGCCAATGATTCTTATTTATTTCTTCAGTAAATATTTTATTTTTTAAATAAATTGTGGTATAATGGAGGACATTTTTTCTTTCCTTCTTTTTGATTTAAAATTATCTTAAATGGGATTATTTCTTCCTAACTCTTCTGTCTGTCATTTACTTAACATTATGGAGGAAGGAGGGGTAGAAGAATGAGAAGAAGCAAAATAATAATAATAATAACAACAACAACAACAGATGAACAAAAGGCAATCTACGACAGAATAAAGACAAGACTACAGGAGAATGACAGCGACATTATTTGCAACCTTAAAAAGGTTGGTCGATGGAAACTGAACCAGGAAACGAAAAATGTCAATGAAATTCTGAAATACATCAGAACAAACAACATCAGAGAAACAAATAATTTGATCAAGGCAGCAAGTATTGTTGTAGCAGAAAATGTGGATGTTGATGTCAAGAAAAAGAAATATAATGAGAGTGACAAAAGAAAAGATCCATAGTGGAAAAGAAGAAACCAGGCAGGGTTAGATATGCTCTCAAAGGAAATCTCTGTGTTAGACCGAAAAGAAAAAGGGGAGCTTAAAAGCGAACAAAAATACAGGGCGCTGAAAAGGAAGTATAATATTGAAAGAAAGTGGTAATGGATGAACTGAAACAGTGCCTCATTGCAAAGAAAGCAAAGATGGTAGGATACGACCAAAGAATGAAGGGTTACCACCAGAATAGGTCATTCAGAGTAGATCAGAAGAGATTCTACAGAGAAATAAATGGAGATAGAAGAGACTGGCTATAAGTACTTGGGGATTTTGGAAATGGATAAATTGATGGAGAAAGAAATAACAAAAATTTTAAGTGGAGTACTTGCACAGACTGAGACTGGTCTTTAAGTCAAAATTAAACGGAAGGAATAAGATTGAAACTATCAACACCTGGGCAGTTTTACTACTTAGATACGGAGCAGGGGTAATTGCATGGACAGTAGATTGATCTCAAGCAACATTTGATGCATGCGTGTGTGTGTGTGTGAGGAAGATGGAAGATTATAGAAGTGTTACTTACTTGCTAATATGTTACCTTTGGCATTCAATGTACTAGTTTCCTCATCATATTCCGTTACGAAATTATAACATGGGTTTTTCCACATGTCAGGTAAATGGTTGCATTTTGCCTTTGTTTCAGCTGTGAATAAAGATTAAATAAAATGTTTAATTTATGTGCATGGTGCATGTATGTGTGTACATAATATAAGTGTAAACAACAAACATAAACTAAGAGAAATAACTGACTATGGCCAATGGCATGAATTTGCACAACATCAATAAATAAACCTCTATTAAATGCCATACACTATCCCTTCCTTCAGGCCCAGTTAATAATAATAATAATAATAATAATAATAATAATAATAATAATAATAATAATAATAATAATAATAATAATATGTAAAGGCTTGCCCCAACTCCTTTAATAACACCACAGCTAGAACTGATGTAAGGGGAATAACCCTGTTCCACCTGAGCGAGTGTTTATTGCATTTTCAGTGTTTATTGCTCTGTAGAGTCACTCGTTTGTGAACCCTCAGCATCTTTCCATTATTTCAATATAATTCCACCACTTCAGTATATTTTTGCTCTCTTGTTGGCCTTCTCTGTACAATCCTTCCAGGCAATGGAGAGTTCTAATGAAACTGGAACCACCTATTTGGATTCTTCCAAGATCAGAATTATAACCAGAGGAGGTGGACCTACTAGCTGATGTCAGCTTCACAAGGATGCCTTGACAATAGTGATGGTCGTCTTGGTTGAGATTGCGGTATTTGTGCAGATGACGTCTACTATAACCTTCAACGCATTAAAAAGCCTTACTGAGGGTTTTTGGACAACCATTGAGCTGTGCTCAGGAGTCTCTGTCCACAGAAACAAGGCACAACTAATGCCCACCTTTGCCCAGCAGAAGCTGGATGACTATAGTAGCAAGTCAGAGACTAACTGAGTCAAGAATTTAATTCAATGGAGGCTCCACTTTCGAAAGCTAAGTCAACGAGTCTTTGTATTTAGACTGTTTATGCTGATTTAACTAGGCTCCCTCCTGTTGTATTCCAACAATCTTGCTGACTTGATCCTCCTCAGTTGACATTTCGAGATCAATGATTCATCTTTTCTTGGCTCCCAGTCATACTGATGTGTTCTACTGCAACCCTTCCATGAGATATTACACCCACCACCAGTACTCTGCACCTTAGCCATCACAACAGATTCAGTTGCCCTCTACTTCTACCCTATTCTGGCCTCCATACCAACCGGAGAAACTTTTGAGTCACAAAATTCTCAGTATTGCAACACATCCCTAGCAAATTGCACCATGATTTCGTTTTTCAGGCTGGTGATGAGGAACTTCAAATTATAATGTGTAACCTATTCAGAATGATGCAGTTTAAACTTAGAGATAATACCAGTACTTCTGTAGGAACTGACTGACTCTCCTCTGAAAGCTCTCGCCCACAGATATTTAAACCTCAAAGGCCAAGAGGGATTGAAGAATCCAGTATTTCGCAGAGGAATTTGTGGAGGTACCATTTGATGGTTAAGGCTTGCTTTTATTTCTTTCTTCATAGGTTCCTGAATAATGTTAAATACAGCAAAGCAATTTGTGTGGTTTATATGTGATGAGTTTGATTTTTGTAAAGAGTAGATGGTATTGTCACAGCTTTGAGCGATTTTAAAATCATATTGATAACCAATGGACACAAATGATTAGCTGTTCACAGATGTCATCATCATCATCATCATCGTTTAACGTCCGCTTTCCATGCTAGCATGGGTTGGACGATTTGACTGAGGACTGGTGAAACCGGATGGCAACACCAGGCTCCAGTCTGATTTGGCAGAGTTTCTACAGCTGGATGCCCTTCCTAACGCCAACCACTCAGAGAGTGTAGTGGGTGCTTTTACGTGTCACCCGCACGAAAACGGCCACGCTCGAAATGGTGTCTTTTATGTGCCACCCGCACAAGCCAGTCCAGGGGCACTGGCAACGATCTCGCTCGAAAATCCTACAGGAGCCAGTCAGGCGGTACTGGCAACGGCCACGCTCAAAATGGTGCATCTCATGTGCCACCCGCACAAGAACCAGTCCAGGGGCACTGGCAACGATCTTACTTGGCTTGCCGGGTCTTCTCACGCACAGCCCATTTCCAAAGGTCTCGGTCCGTAGTCATCGCCTCGGTGAGGCCCAATGTACGAAGGTCTTGCCTCACCACCTCAACCCAGGTCTTCCTGGGCCTACCTCTTCCACGGGTTCCCTCAACTGTTAGGGTGTGGCACTTTTTCACGCAGCTATCCTCCTCCATTCTCACCACATGTCCATACCAGCGCAATCGTCTCTCTTGCACGCCACAACTGATGCTTCTAATGTTCAGCTTTTCTCTCAGGATACTTACACTCTGACGGGTATTCACATTGACATTACACATCCAACGGAGCATACTGGCTTCATTCCTTGCGAGCTTACGTATGTCCTCAGCAGTTACAGCCCATGTTTCACTGCCATGTAGCATGGTTGTTCGTACGCATGCGTCATACAGTCTGCCTTTTACTCTGAGTGAGAGTCCCTTTGTCGCCAGCAGGGGTAAGAGCTCTCTAAACTTTGCCCAGGCTATTCTTATTCTAGCAGCTACACTTTCAGCGCACCCACCCCCACTACTAACTTGGTCGCCCAGATAGCGGAAGCTATCGACTACCTCTAGTTTTTCACCCTGGAATGAGATAGAAGTTGTTTCCTGTTTGTTTGCAGTCTTTATTGCACCTGAGCATCTGCCACAAACAAAAACTAACTTGCTAGTTAACCTGCCTTTGATGTTGCTGCACCTCTTATGTGTCCATAGCTTGCACCGGGTACATCTTATAGAGTTACTACCTACTCCTTTTCTACATACTGAGCAGGGCCATCTACCTGAAGGGGTTTGTGTTTTATCTACCTTCCTACTTATTAGGATTTTGGTTTTAGCTAGGTTGACTCTAAGGCCCTTCAATTCTAGACCTTGCTTCCACACCTGAAACTTCTCCTCTAGTTCTGATAGTGACTCCGCAATTAGGGCAAGGTCATCAGCATAGAGGAGCTCCCAGGGGCAACCTGTCTTGAACTCCTCTGTGATTGCCTGGAGGACTATGGTAAATAATAGGGGGCTGAGGACGGAACCTTGGTGGACCCCTACCTCTACCCGGAATTCATTGCTGTACTCATTTCCAACCCTCACCTTACTGGCAGCATCTCTGTACATGGCTCGCACAGCTCTCACTAACCATTCTTCTATCCCAAGTTTCCTCATTGACCACCAGATAAGGGATCGGGGGACCCTGTCAAAGGCTTTCTCCATGTCAACGAAAGCCAGGTACAGAGGTTTATCCTTAGCTAGGTATTTCTCCTGCAACTGTCTCACTAGAAATAAGGCATCAGTAGTGCTTTTACCTGGCACGAACCCAAACTGCATCTCATCTAAATTGATTCGCTCCCTAATTAGTTGGGCTATGACCCTCTCTGTAACTTTCATAACCTGATCTAACAGCTTGATGCCTCTGTAATTATTTGTATCTAAAGCGTCCCCTTTACCTTTGTAGCAGTTGACTATGATGCTGCTACACCAGTCATAGGGTATGACTCCTTCGTGTATCACCTGGTTCGTAATACGGGTGACTAGGCTATAGCCAACACTGCCAGATATTTTGAGCATCTCTGCAGTGATTCCTGATGGGCCGGGGGCTTTCCCGGTCTTCATACTCTTAATTGCTTTATCTACCCTGGTACTATCAACTCGGATAGCTGGTCCCTCTATTGGGTCGACATAAGGCAGGCTCTCTTTCTCCCATTCATTCTCTTTATTAAGCAATCTATCGTAGTGGCATCTCCAGACCTCTTTCTTTGCATCCTCATTTAATGCAAGCGTACCATCATCCATGCGAACACATTTCTCTCCTACAACATCACTATTCTCTCTCCTACACTGTCTTGCAACACGAAATACCTCGAGTCTTTGGTCCTCACGGCGCAGAACATTGGCAAATCTTTCCTTATCTGCTTCCCCTCTGGCTAAATAAACCTGTCGCCTAGCCTCCCTTCTGGCACATTGGTACAATTCCCTGCTACCACCGTTCTTCCAGTCCTTCCAAGCCTGTTTCTTTTGTCTAATAGCCCTGTCTACCTCCTTGTTCCACCACCACGTTACTCTGGGTTGGGAGGGGACCTTACACCACCCACAAATCTGGTCGGTGGCTTTCAACAGGTTGTCCCGCAGAAATCTCCAATTGTCTTCCACGTTGTATGATGCTATATCCCCTTCTATTTCGTTAAATGCTTCAAGTAACTTGTCTCTAAGTCTCTGTCCGTTTGCAGGGTCTTTAAGCTTCCACACCCTTCTTCTCCAAGCCTGTCTAATTCTGGGCACCCATTTTGCCTTGATCCCAAAGTCGCTAACTACTAATCTATGTTGTGGGGTACATTCTTCGCCAGGGTAGGTTTTGGCATTTATAAGCCGCCCTCTTTCCCTATTTCTGGCGAGGATGTAGTCGATTTGGCTAGAGTGTCTGCCGGAGCGGTAGGTGACTAGGTGACTGGCAGGTTTCCTGAAGTTGGTATTGCAGACCATAAGATTGGTTGCATCACAGAACTCCAGCAGTCTGGTTCCCTCCTCGTTGCGGGAACCGAAGCCATAGCCTCCATGTATGCCATGGAAGCCCCCAGCACGACGTCCGACATGACCGTTGAAGTCTCCAGCCACAAGGAGAAGGTCCCTGTCACTCGTCGACGAGGTAGTTTGCAAGAGGGTGTCATAGAATTGGTCTTTCAGACCATCTGGTAGCCCAGGTTGAGGTGCATAGGCTGAGATGACAGTAGCTAATCTATGATGAAGCACTAGTCTGATCTTAAGTACTCTGTCACTTACTCTAACGACCTCGATTACCTTATCCACCCATTTCTCCGCTAGAAGTATTCCTACGCCCCCGACCCCGTCAGTGTTCCCTGCCCAGAAAATCTTGTACCTGTGTTCTTTGCCTGTGAGGAACCTTGCAGAACCTCCTCTCCATCTTACTTCCTGGATGCAGCACATATCTACGCATCTCCGTTCAAGCATCTCAACAATTTCACCAGATCTACCTTTCAGCGTGCCGACGTTGAGAGTGCCAATCCTAACAGTATGGGTGTTGGGGGTGTGGGCCTGTAGCCTGGGAAGGGGAAAAGCAGTGTCGTGTACCTGAAAAGAAAACTTGCAATTGGAAGAATTCATAAGCAAAACAGTACCTACAACCTGCAAACATTTCTCAACCTTAATGCGCTACCCAAAGGTAGGGGAGAGGATGGCCAAGGCCACTAGATGGGTTCCGGGAGACAGCCGAGGTTGACAGGATGACAGAGGAATGAACTTCCGGTGGAGGGGGTGGGATGACAGAGGAATGAACTTCCGGTGGAGGGGGTGGGATGACAGAGGAATGAACTTCCGGTGGAGGGGGTGGGATGACAGAGGAATGAACTTCCGGTGGAGGGGGTGGGATGACAGAGGAATGAACTTCCGGTGGAGGGGGTGGGATGACAGAGGAATGAACTTCCGGTGGAGGGGGTGGGATGACAGAGGAATGAACTTCCGGTGGAGGGGGTGGGATGACAGAGGAATGAACTTCCGGTGGAGGGGGTGGGATGACAGAGGAATGAACTTCCGGTGGAGGGGGTGGGATGACAGAGGAATGAACTTCCGGTGGAGGGGGTGGGATGACAGAGGAATGAACTTCCGGTGGAGGGGGTGGGATGACAGAGGAATGAACTTCCGGTGGAGGGGGTGGGATGACAGAGGGATGACAGAGGAATGAACTTCCGGTGGAGGGGGTGGGAGGGCGGGTTACCGCCAGCGAGTAGATAGGGCTCTTAATTGTAGATTTTAAATATTTGAGAGACAACAATGCATAAATCGTAATTTTTAAAAGAGCAATGAATTCTGGGTGATTAGAATATAACGTAGCATGAATTTAGGAAGCTTAGAAAATGAATAAGCATGAATTTAAGACAACAACTGAATTCAATTGAATTTCATGGAGAGAAACAAGATAAATAATAGGGGGCAACTAAAGCGCGGAGGTATTATGAGATGTTTGAGGCCGTAAATAAATAAAAAATCTCTATCTTATCTGCATCTTGAGATTTCGTCGTAGTATGTCAGCGAGATAATTTAGAATGGGTTTCTCATTTATATATAGCCCGAACCTGAAGACCTTAAGGAAAAACTACGAAAGAGAGAGAGAGAGGATGGAGGGGTAGACAGAGGCATGGCGGGAGAAAAGATCATCATCATCATCATCATATATATATAGGAAGAGAGAGAGAGAGAGAGAGGGGGGACCAGTCAAGCAGCACATCACGCTGTAATTCTTGGGCTGAGAAATGTGTTTTAGAAAACAGAGTCAAAAGATTTTGAAACAATTTCAACAAGGCCAACCATATTTATTTTGTAATTGTTGTCTCTCCTTACAACTATCACATCTGTTTGTTCCACTACATCAACAGTAGGAGGAGCAAGAGGGTATTTGTGTCTGTTTAAGACTATATGAACACTAAACACAATTAGCAAAAACATAGTACATGCTATGAAGTTTTCTTCACTTGTGAAGTCATTTTGTATCTCGTAAAACTGAATGGGCAATTATTGAAAAGAGATATTCAAACTCAAGAACAAAATGGTTGTTCATTTGTCCATCATCTTTATGATAGCTTTAGAGAATCTATGACATTTTATCTTTTATCTTTTACTTGTTTTAGTCCTTGGACTGTAGCCATGCAGGAGTAAAAGCTTGAAGGGTTTCCAGTCAAACAAACCAATGCCAGGACTTATTTTCTTAAAGTCTGGTACTAATTTTATTAGTCACTATTGTCAAAGTGCTACGTAACAACCAGATAAATAAACCACTGGATGGGGATACACACAGACAAAAGACAGACTTCCACACAGTTTCAGCCTTCCAAATTCAGCCACCAGGGCTACAGTTGAAGACACTTGCCCAAGGTGCTGTGCAGTGGGACTGAAGCTGAAACCATGGTGTTGCAAAACCAGCTTTCTAACCACACAGCCATGCTTGTGCCTCTTGGGAACAACTTTTAAACACCTACAAAAACCTAGAAGCAATGAAAAAAGTCACCATCGAAAGATCAGTTATTGTTCTGGAGTTACACATAAAATAGTTCTGATGTTAGCCACATCAGAAGTGGCAATCATTTACAAATGATGACGACTGCAATTTGGGAATCGGCATTTATTAATTACTCCCACAACAATCTTTTAATCTGTAATCTATATAACAAGTTTCACATTAAGCTTTGTAACTTGGCTAATGGATATGTTATCAATAAGGATTTACTTTATAATCCATATGGATTACATTAGTTTTCACAACACAAAACTAAATTATTTTCTTATGGCTTCTATTTCCACATCCACATGGACGCACATGACAGGGGAAAACAATTTATACATTACATGTCAAATATGATCATAACATGTCAAGTGTGTACATATCTATATGATTACAAGTTTCCACTTAAATCTCTTAGACAATGTCCTCTATATTTTTCATAATAACATTGCCATGGTATAATTTATGAATCAAGTATCTATGTAAGTATATTATTCTGACCTTGTCGGCAGCAGAAAACACTATGCACCAAAGCAGTTCAGTACAGAGAACAGGTTACACAATGCTTCAGAGCCAGATGGCTATATTCAGGACTAAGCAGATTTTCCACTATCAATTTACTCTCTCTGTGCATAAATACATATATATATATATATATATATATATTATACACACACACACATATACACACTCACGTATCTCTCTCTCTCTCTCTCTCTCTCTATATATATATATATATATATATATATATATATATATTATACACACACACACATATACACACTCACGTATCTCTCTCTCTCTCTCTATATATATATATATATATAAATATATATATATATATATATATATATATATATATATATAGAGAGAGAGAGAGAGAGAGAGAGAGAGAGAGAGAGAGAAAGAGAGAGAGAGAGAGTGAAAGATAGATATATAAAAATATTACTAGTAAATAATATTAGTGCCAATCGAAGGCAGGAACCATGCAGGCAAGTTTATGAATATATATATATATATTTATATGTAATCAGATTGGAGCCTGGTGTAGCCATCTGGTTTCACCAGTCCTCAGTCAAATCGTCCAACCCATGCTAGCATGGAAAGCGGATGTTAAACGATGATGATGATGATGATGACGACGTTAGATGTGAAGTACAGAATTGAATATTGAGAAAAAAAAGTCGTCAGAATTTTGGGAAAAAAATCCTTTTATTTCTTCATTATTATTAGTGCTTTTGTTCCTCTCCAGAACTTGTCAAAGACAATTTTGTGAATGTACAAACAACTTGTTCATTTATATAAAACATGTTTTTGGGGGGGTTTTGTTTAGAAGAAAACATTGTTTTTGTTTTTTGGGGTGAGGTTCCAAGACAATGGAGATGGATAGATAGAAATATAGGTAGGTAGATAGGCTGATGGATAGATGGACGGACGGTTGGTCAGACAGATAGACAGATGGGTAGAGGGAAAGAGAGAGAGAGAAGGGGTATCCACCTTCCTATTTACCATTCATTTACTTAATTATTTTTTCCTTTAACATTGTACTGGAATGGGTTTAAGGATGGTCTCTCTTTCCCCTCTACCATCTGTCTATCTGTCAGACCAACCGTCCGTCCATCTATCCATCAGCCCATCTACCTACCTATATTTCTATCTATCCATTTCCATTGTCTTGGAACCTCACCCAAAAAAACAAAAACAATGTTCTCTTCTAAACAAAACCCCCCAAAGAACATCTGTTTTATATAAATGAACAAGTTGTTTGTACATTCACAAAATTGTCTTTGACAAGTTCTGGAGAGGAATGAAAGCACTAATAATAATGAAGAAATAAAAGGATTTTTTTCCCAAAATTCTGACGACTTTTTTTTCTCAATATTCAATTCTGTACATCACATCTAACACTCTACACATATCCCCTTGGATGTACAAGACACCAGAATGAATGGAACACAATCAAACTCGCAGCCGAGAAACACCAAAAATACAGAAGAACTTCTTACAGAAATATCTAATAAGTTAAATTTACTTATTTCAAGACTGGATGCAAGCTTCATGAAAATAGATAGAGCTGTGAATGATACCCATACAGAAGGTGGCTCCAACAACAGAGACAAACAACAAGAAAGTAGTAAGAACTAACTCACTTGAAACCACATCTCTGAAAGAAACTCCTGTATCAAAGGAAACATCCATATTGGAAGAGCATTTGATGCAACAGTATAGCAAATACCTACCAGAATTGGCGAAGTAAAGAAAGCCTAATCCTGCCCAGAAAATTTCTTATTAAAGAAATAAGGAATGAATCACTGGAAGAGATAAGGATACATGCGAATTTAGCTCTATGCCAACTGGAAACAAATCGCTTTTCTACAATCGCAAAAAAACAAGACACAAAGAAAAAGTGAAAAATATTGACGCAATTATATTTGCTGAAATTGCTGAGCAGAGCGACAATTAATGTCATGAAAAACTGAAAAAACTACGGAAAGAAAACACAAAGCAGGAAGAAGAAAAATCCATAAAAATGTTGGAAAAACAACAAGAATGGTTCATTGACTATGAAAAAAACTATGGAGACAAATCCATTATGAAAACGAAAACACAACTACAAAGAAATACGAGGAAATGGAAAACAAACATAGACACTAACCCCAGCGGAACCGAACTGAGGTATTGACCCTCTAATTACCCAAGAACATATGCAGAAATGGCCTCCATCTCACCTGAAGTAGAGACTAGAGACCCATATTCTAGAATACATAACACTGCAAATAACCAACAAATAAAATATAGAAGACAATGATCAACCCATAAGTCCAAACACCATAGATGGATAAATGGAAAGGAAAAAAGACATGAAAGGCAACATACAGACAACCACCAATCCGTAATAACATGTACCCCAGATGGATGAATACATGGGAAGAAAAACAAATAAAATACAGACAACACAGGTACTATAATAGGGATAATAATCACCTTGATAACTCAAGGAACCCACGATTTACGTCCAAAAATCCCATATGTCCTGAATGGCGAAAAAAGCATGGAAGATGGGAAGAAAACAAAATTTATAATCAACGGAATTCGTATAAAAGACATGAACCATCCTCTCACCTACATGGAAACCAGAATGTCTGTCGAGATCAGAAAACGGAGACGTGTTAACACAATTCCTTTTTTAGGGAAAAAATACCAAAACCATGCAACGAACCCAATAATATACAAAATTTAATTAAACACACCCAACATGTAGGCCCGGAGATCATAAATTTGTCAAATAGGAACCTCAACAAGAATGAGATGAACCTCCTATTAAAAGGTTTCAAGTTTACCCCGACACCCACCCCTAATCTCATTGAACTGAAATCTGATATTGAACACTTCAACCAACATCCGACTTATAGAATTCTTCAGCAATAAAGATTTAAATGATGAATCAATAATCAGAAATAAATCCCCCCTACCTACAAGGGAAGGGACAAATATTTAGATGCGTATATAGACATGATTTCAAAATTTCCCCTAAAAACCAACAGATGCAAACAAAACCTTTGTGAAGAAGAAAAGGAAGCCTTACAAACACTGAAGAATGACAACTCAATCATCCTAAAAGAAGCGGACAAGGGAGGGGCGATAGTAATGATGGACAAGGACTATTATAAAGATAAAATATTGGAAATGTTAACAAACCAAACCTATACAAGGAAGAACAAAGACACCCCAAAAAAACATTAATGAATAAAATCAGAAGACTATTCAATGACTTCCAAGATTCCTTCACAGAAAAGGAAAAAGATTATATATGCAACTCTGTAATCAAAGAGAGCGATTTCTATGGATTACCCAAAATCCACAAAAGCTCCGAAATACAAAGTGCCATAAATAAGCAGAAGAACCAGTGCGTAAAAATACTAAGGCCTGCTGACCTCAAACTAAGACCAATAGTTGCTGGACCTCAAGCGCTAACACAACAACATTTTTTATATCTACTCCTAAAACCTTTGTGCCCTTTAATACCCAGTTATGTATGAGATGACATAGATTTCATCCGACACATCCCTCCCACTGTCGCAGAAGGTACTATACTCACAAGTGTTGATGTCACCACACCAATGACTATACTAATATACCTCACACTTTAGGCCTAGAAGCAATCCAACACTGGGCAGAGAAACATAGAGAACGGACAAATGAACGCTTCAAGACTGACTTCATCACCAAGGCCACACACCTGGTACTAGAGGAAAATACCTTTAAACTCGACAATAAAACATATCGAGAGGTAGAAGGGTACGGCTATGGGTATGCGGTTTGCATCCTCATATGCAAATTTAGTTATGGGATACTTGAAAGAAAAACTTTATTAGGAAGTAGAAAAAACTTTTGATCAGGAATACAAGAAATATATCATTAAAAAGTTGAAACGCTTCTTTGATGATTGCTTCATCTTCTGGGACAAATCGAATGAAGATGTAAATATATTTAATAATATACTGAACACACTTCACCCATCCATCAAATTCACGACAGAATCCAGTTGCAATGAACTACCATTCCTGGATATCCACATAAAAATACAGAACTCCACAATCACAACAGAAATGTTTTACAAAAAAACTGACACACTCCTACAAAGCCACAAAATGAAAATTTTGATTGAAAAAAACTCCTTACGGAATAGCAGACACTAACCAAAAAATCTTAAAAAACACCACACAAGGGCAGAATTCAAACCAGAGAATGAATCAGAATTCTTAGTAAAAGAATGTGGAGATAGGAGATGTGGAACATGCAACAATATCAACAACTTCAAATACTTGGAAAGTGGTTCCCACATAAAATTCAAGAGTGGATTCCTTTTCAAAATAAGTGCAGATATGAAATGCAAAATGCAAAACCTCATATATTGCATTACCTGCCCAGACTGCAAAGAAAATTACATTGGCGAAACAAATAATTCTCTCTGCCAGTGTGCAAGAATCCACAGGCAACATATCCAACAAGAAGAATTACACAAGATTCCATTAAGTAAGCATCTGGAAATATGCGGCGATGGAAAATTCAAAATTTTTGCCTTTTAAAAATGTGAATGAGATGATCTGCAGTACCAAAAAGCAATGGAACTACATTTCATCAAAAAATTCTCTCCAAAATTGAATGTTTGAAAGAAAAATAGAAACAGTATATTTTGTAAGTGTTATGCTAATGTTCTCTAATGCAAAATCATGAAATTGAAAGAGGCGTGATTGAAGTTATACGGTATAAACATGGACATATTTTCAACTACACACACACCCACACACACACAGAAACATGCACACACGCATGCGCACACACACACTTCATCACGGAATCCTCCCTAAAATTGAATGTTTGAAGGTAAAGTGGAGAATTTGAATTCTTTATTCCATCCTCTCTACAAATGTTCACATATATATGTGTGTAGCATTGGGATGTTCTAGTTTTACATATAGATATGTGTGTATGTGTATGTGTGTATATATGTGTGTGTGTGTGTGTGTATACATGTATGTATGTGTGTGTATATATATATATATATATATATTTATATATATATATATATATATATATATATATATATATATATATATATAGAGAGAGAGAGAGAGAGAGAGAGAGAGAGAGAGAGATTTGTTTTATTTTATTTACTGATAGATTTTTTTGAAATTGTTAATTTGCAAATATTAACCAATGTATTTTCATGCAGAACTACACTTTATCAAAAAATTCCCTCCAAAAATGAATGTTTGGGAGGGATATATTCTAAATATAACCCAAAGAGGAGAAACAGAAAGAAGGAAAACAGAAAGAAGAAAAGAAGGAGAAAAAGGAGAAAAAAAGAAGAGATAGAAAGAAAGCAAAAAAACTTTCAGCGATGACCGTTATTTTTTTTTTTTAAGATCATCATCTTTAAATCCATTCCAATACAATGGTAAAGGAAAAAATAATTGAATAAATGAATGAATGGTGAATAGGAAGGTGGATACCCCTTCTCTCTCTCTTTCCCTCAACCCATCTGTCTGCCTGCCTGTCTGTCTGTCTGTCTATCTATCTTTGATGGACCCATACTTCTACCCAAAATTCTTCACTATACTCATATATATATATATATATATATATGTATATTATCAGTTTCAGCTCAAAGATGCAGCCATTCTGGGGCACTGCCATTAAATATATATATATATATATATATATATATATATATATATCATCATCATCATCATCATCATCATCATCATCATCGTCTGGATGAATGTGAGTTCATCCTTTAATTGGAGAAAGTTCCAAAGATTTATAACGTTTCGTTATACTTTACTATTGAATTTATGAATGTAAATTTGTATGGGCATGAAAACTTATAGAGAAGTAATCAGTATATAATTTAACTTATTAAGCAGAGTTCAACAAGTTCGTTCATATTTATGTAATGGAGGAGATTAAATGTTAAAAAGGGTTATAGTTTTTATTATTTATGTTGCTATACAATTTGCTTCATACAGAAAGACACAGATATTCATAATAGAAAATCGAAATAGTTAAATTTCTACTCATCAGTAGCTGGGATAAAAACTAAACATTAGAAGTACATAGATTTTCTCTTAGTAGTCATATTGTAATAATGTGTTTGTTTTTGGAGTCATGCCTATTTTAAACAGCAGTCTATATACATAAGAAAAGGGAAAGATGGCTGCTTATAAATGCCAAAACCTTCCCAGGCGAAGATTGTATCCCACAACATAGACTAGAAGTTAGTGACTTCAGGATCAGGGCTAAGTGGTTGCCCAGAAGACGACCAACGTGGAGGACTATCCATCTCTTTTGCTGAACCGCTAAGTTACGGGGATGTAAACACACCAACATCAGTTGTTAAGTGATGTTGGGGGGACAAATACAGACACACAAACATATACACACACATACACACACACACATATATACACACACATACATATATATATATATACATATATACAATGGGCTTCTTTCAGTTTCCATCTACCAAATCCACTCACAAGGCTTTAGTTGGCCTGAGGCTATAGTAGAAGACACTTGGCCAAGGTGCCACACAGTGGGACTAAACCTGGAACCATGTGGTTCGGAAGCAAACTACTTAACACACAGCCACTCCTATGCCTACAATATATATATGCATATATACAATATATATATATAAAGACTAATTATTAATAAAATATTATCAATCAAAAATAATCGAAAATATAACACTATTCAAATCGAAGTTCTAATATTTTGTCCTTAATATTATTATATATATATATATATATATATATATATATATATATATATATATATATATAATATATATATTATATATATATATATATAATATATATATTATATATTATATATATATATATATAATATATATATTATATATTATATATATATATATATAATATATATATTATATATTATATATATATATATATAATATATATATTATATATTATATATATATATATATATATATATATATATATATATATATATATATATATATATATATATATATATATATATATATATATATATATACATATATATATACACACACATATATATATATACATATATGAAATATATATGTATCTATATATATGTATATATATATATATATACATATATATACAATATATATGAGAGAGAGAGAGAGAGAGATTGATTTTGTTGTCAACAGAAGCAATAGCTCTCTGAGCTATCTCCATCCTGTTCTTATTCAAGCAAACTATACCTCCTCTACCACCAATTAGGTCACCTAGGTAACAGAAACTATCCACAACCTTTAAGGAACCTGTTGGCCATTTGAGAATATCTATTTTCCATGTGTCGTTAGTATTTATTGCTCTTGCACACATCTTCCAGATGTGCATGGCTCAGTGGTTAGAGAATCAAGCTCACAATCAAGAGGTCGTAAGTTTGATTTCCACACCAGGCTTTGTGTTGTGTCCTTGAGCAAGACTCTTTTTTTTCACGTTGTTCCAGTTCACTCAGTTGTAGAAATGAGTTGCCAAGCTGTAGCAGCCTTTTCCTTTCCTTTGGATAACATTAATGGTGTGGAGGAGAGAGGCTGGTATGAATGTGCAACTGCTGGTCTTCCATAAACAACCTTGCTCCTGACTCGTGCCCCGGTGGGTAACTTTTGTAGGTGCAATCTCATGTCATTCATGAGCGAAGGGCTCTTTACATCTTCCATACAGAAACACTACTTTCTCTTTTAGCATTCCTCTGATTCCACAGGACCTTTTGTGTGTCTAAGTAATGTTTAAGGCCCTTTAATTCCAGGTTTTGCTTTCACACTTGGAATGTCTTTTCTAATTTTATTATTATCGATTATACTACAAGAATGAGGTCAACATACTGTAGTTCCTAGGAGCAGCCAGTCTTAAATTCTGCCAGTTCTCTGAATTAATCACTGAATTCATGGCTAGCTTTCATGCTACAGACAGTATGTTTGTATATAGCTTGTATGGCTTTCACAAGCCATTCCTCTACCCTTAGCTTCCACAGAGACCACCAGATCATAGAACAAGTAGCTCTGTCAAAGGATTTCACCAGGTCAATGAATGCCAAGTACAATGGTTTACTCATAGCTAAATACTTTTTCTGCAGGTGTCTAATTAAGATGGCATCAGTAGTACTTCTCCCTGGCACAAAATCAAACTGCATCTCAACTAGATTAATTCTCTTCTTAATTAATTAGGCTCTAACTCTCTCCATCATTTTCATGACCTGGCCCAGCAATTTGATACCTCTAATTATTTCTAAAGCATTTCCTTTACTCTTATAGCAGCTAACTAGGATACTGAACAGGCTGTATCCTACTCTGCCAGGTAATTAGAGCATTTCAACATAATACCTGATGAAGCAAGGTTTTACCCTGTCTTCACATCCTTAATTGCCTTAGTTATTACACAGCTGTCAATTAGGATGGCTAGTTTCTCTGCTGGAGCCCACATTCGTAAAACTCCCTTTCTTCCAAACATTTTCCATGTTTAATATCCCTTCATAGTAGCACTTCCATTTCTCTTTCTTTGCAGAATCCTTTAGAGCAAGCATTACCATAAACAATCTGTACACACTTCTCTTTCACAGCATCTTCATTCTCTTGCAATCTGGAACACCTCACATCTTTGATCGTCATGCTGTCATGACAACAGCAAATTTCTTCCTTTCTGCTCCTGTCCTTGCTAAATAAACCTGTCACCTAACTTCTCTTCTAGCTACTTAATGTAGCTCTTTGCTAACTCCATCTTTCCCAGCCTTTCCAACTATTCCTCTTTGCTTTTATGACTGTCTACCTCAATGTTCCACCACTATATCAGCCTGAGTCTGGTTGAAACTTTACCCTAACCACAGATTTGATCTGTAGTCCTTGGTAGGTTGTCTCTGAGAAATTTCTAGTCATCTTCTATGCTAAGTGACTATCTCCTCTTCTTTTCCATCCAATGCTTCAACTAATATTTCTCTAAGCTTCAAGGTTCCATATCTTCCATTTCAAAACTAGTTTGTGTCTCTGATTCCTTCTAACCTAACACTGAGATCACTAACCACTGACCTGTGTTGAGTTGCGCATTTTTCACACAAGAAAGATTTTTGCATTCACAAGCATCTGATTATCCCTGTTTCTCATGAGAATGTAGCTAATCTGGTTTGTATGCTCACCAGATTGAAAGGTGATTATGTGGCTGGCTGGCTGGCTGCTTTCCTGAGGATCAAAAAAATTATGTGCACCACAGAATACCTGCAACCTTGTTCCTGCCTCATTTCTAGAATCAAAGCCAAAACTTCCATGCCCTCCATGAAATCCATTGGAGTTTTGCTTCATGTGTCCATTGAAGCCACCTGTCACAGTAACAGAGCATTGTATCTACATCCCTTGAGTAGTCTAGCAGAGGCTCCCCTCTATTGTACCTCTTTCACACAGCATACATCTACATGTCTCCACTTTAGAATTTCAACAATCTCACCAGACCTACCTTTCATGGCGCTTCTAAGTTTAGGGGAAGAATGAGAAGGGGACTGTTTTCAGCATCTGGAAAAAAAGACTTTTGCTGATATTTGTCTGGTGGCCGTGGGTTCTCCTGCATGTCAATGAAATGATATTTGTTATTCCATGAATCACAATTTTCTTCAATCCCACAAAACCTTCATCGACAAACACTACAAGTAGATATGTGGGGAGCAGAGGGAAATTAGAAGGGGGGGTTCTGTTTAGATATTATGGACCCTGATGATTGCAAGGTACTGGTGCATACCTTGGTAATGTGTGTGTGTGTGTGTGCACAAATACATACATACAGACATGCAAGACAACATATATACCCCCCCCCCCCACACACACATATAACAGCACATATCGCTTTATAGTTGTCAATGTATACCTAAATAAATATTGGTTTCAAAGTTTGGCACAAGGCCAGCAATTTCAAGGGAGTGGGTAAGTCAATTACATTGGCTGCAGTACACAACTAATACTTATTTTATCAACCCTAAAATGGCAAAAGACATACTCATCATTGGCAGAATTTGAGCTCAGAGCCTGAAGATGGATGAAAAGTCACTAAGAATTTTTCCCAGCAGGTTCACAGTTCTACCTGTTTGCTGCCTTTATTCCTATATAAATATATATACACATATTTATTCCTATATAAATATATATACACATATTTATACCTATATAAATGTATATACACATATTTATTCCTATATAAATATATATACACATATTTATACCTATATAAATATATATATACATATTTATTCCTATATAAATATATATACACATATTTATTTCTATATAAATATATATACACATATTTATTCCTATATAAATATATATACACATATTTATACCTATATAAATATATATACACATATTTATTCCTATATAAATATATATACACAGCTTCCGCTAAATGGGTGACCAAGTTAGTAGTGGGGGTGGGTGCGCTGAAAGTGTAACTGCTAGAATAAGAATAGCCTGGGCCAAGTTTAGAGAGCTCTTACCTCTGCTGGCGACAAAGGGACTCTCACTCAGGGTAAAAGGCAAACTGTATGACGCATGTGTACGAACAGCCATGCTACATGGCAGGGAAACATGGGCTGTGACTGCTGAGGACATGCATAAGCTTGCAAGGAATGAAGCCAGTATGCTCCGTTGGATGTGTAATGTAAATGTGCATACCCGTCAGAGTGTAAGTATCTTGAGAGAAAAGCTGAACATAAGAAGCGTCAGTAGTGGTGTGCAAGAGAGACAATTGCGCTGGATTGGACATGTGGTGAGAATGAATGAGGATAGCTGCATGAAAAAGTGCCACTCCCTAACAGTTGAGGGAACCCGTGGAAGAGGTAGGCCCAGGAAGACCTGGGCTGAGGTGGTGAGGCAAGACCTTCGAACATTGGGCCTCACCGAGGCGATGACTACGGGCCGAGACCTTTGGAAATGTGCTGTGCGTGAGAAGACCCGGCAAGCCAAGTGAGATCGTTGCCAGTGCCCCTTGACTGGCTCTTGTGCGGGTGGCACATAAGATGTACAATCCTGAGCGTGACCGTTGCCAGTACCACCTGACTGGCCTTGTAGGGTTTTCGAGCGAGATCGTTGCCAGTGCCCCTGGACTGGCTCTTGTGCGGGTGGCACATAAAAGACACCATTTCGAGCGTGGCCGTTTTCATGCACGTGACACGTAAAAGCACCCACTACACTCTCTGAGTGGTTGGTGTTAGGAAGGGTATCCAGCTGTGGAAACTCTGCCAAATTAGATTGGAGCCTGGTGTAGCCATCCGGTTACACCAGTCCTCAGTCAAATCGTCCAACCCATGCTAGCATGGAAAGCGGACGTTAAACGATGATGATGATGATGATGATATTTATTTCTATATAAATATATATACACATATTTATACCTATATAAATATATATACACATATTTATTCCTATATAAATATATATACACATATTTATACCTATATAAATATATATATACATATTTATTCCTATATAAATATATATACACATATTTATTTCTATATAAATATATATACACATATTTATTCCTATATAAATATATATACACATATTTATACCTATATAAATATATATACACATATTTATTCCTATATAAATATATATACACAGCTTCCGCTATCTGGGTGACCAAGTTAGTAGTGGGGGTGGGTGCGCTGAAAGTGTAACTGCTAGAATAAGAATAGCCTGGGCCAAGTTTAGAGAGCTCTTACCTCTGCTGGCGACAAAGGGACTCTCACTCAGGGTAAAAGGCAAACTGTATGACGCATGTGTACGAACAGCCATGCTACATGGCAGGGAAACATGGGCTGTGACTGCTGAGGACATGCATAAGCTTGCAAGGAATGAAGCCAATATGCTCCGTTGGATGTGTAATGTAAATGTGCA
Source organism: Octopus bimaculoides (assembly GCF_046866305.1). Taxonomy (NCBI): domain Eukaryota; kingdom Metazoa; phylum Mollusca; class Cephalopoda; order Octopoda; family Octopodidae; genus Octopus; species Octopus bimaculoides. The sequence continues at coordinate 149,363,629 of NC_142931.1, forward strand.
TACCCGTCAGAGTGTAAGTATCTTGAGAGAAAAGCTGAACATAAGAAGCGTCAGTAGTGGTGTGCAAGAGAGACAATTGCGCTGGATTGGACATGTGGTGAGAATGAATGAGGATAGCTGCATGAAAAAGTGCCACTCCCTAACAGTTGAGGGAACCCGTGGAAGAGGTAGGCCCAGGAAGACCTGGGCTGAGGTGGTGAGGCAAGACCTTCAAACATTGGGCCTCACCGAGGCGATGACTACTGGCCGAGACCTTTGGAAATGTGCTGTGCGTGAGAAGACCCGGCAAGCCAAGTGAGATCGTTGCCAGTGCCCCTGGACTGGCTCTTGTGCGGGTGGCACATAAGATGTACAATCCTGAGCGTGACCGTTGCCAGTACCACCTGACTGGCCTTGTAGGGTTTTCGAGCGAGATCGTTGCCAGTGCCCCTGGACTGGCTCTTGTGCGGGTGGCACATAAAAGACACCATTTCGAGCGTGGCCGTTTTCATGCACGTGACACGTAAAAGCACCCACTACACTCTCTGAGTGGTTGGTGTTAGGAAGGGCATCCAGCTGTAGAAACTCTGCCAAATTAGATTGGAGCCTGGTGTAGCCATCCGGTTGCACCAGTCCTCAGTCAAATCGTCCAACCCATGCTAGCATGGAAAGCGGACGTTAAACGATGATGATGATGATGATGATATTTATTCCTATATAAATATATATACACATATTTATACCTATATAAATATATATACACATATTTATTCCTATATAAATATATATAGACATATTTATACCTATATAAATATATATACACATATTTATTCCTATATAAATATATATACACATATTTATTCCTATATAAATATATATACACATATTTATTCCTATATAAATATATATACACATATTTATTCCTATATAAATATATATACACATATTTATTCCTATATAAATATATATACACATATTTATTCCTATATAAATATATATACACATATTTATTCCTATATAAATATATATACACATATTTATTCCTATATAAATATATATACACATATTTATTCATTTTCATTTTTTATCATTTTATCTAGTTTCAGCTCATGAGCTTTGGCCATGCTGGGGCACCACCGTGTTGCTACACTGTTATTACAGGGAGCCTCCTACAATATGTGGCACCTGGTGAAGAATGGAGTTTGATTTAGCAACCCTCATTTGCACCTCATGCCGCGAGGTAGGTTCATCTGGGACTCTTGATAGGAAGAGGTCCGGCTTTGATTTAAAAACTCCTACATCTACTTTGTGCAGATTCCTCAGGCTCTTTGGGAGAATATTAAAAAGCTGTGGGCCCCTGAATCCCAAGCTGTTGCAGTAACTGGTCCCGAAGCGCGATGGCATTGCTGGGATCTTTGGCACTATGCAGTGTCGTCCCGTTCTGGCATTGGTGTAGCTTTCAATGCCAAAATTTGGCACAATTCCTTCCAGGATCTTCCAGATGTATATTACTGCATACCTCTCCCGCCTTCTCTCCAGGGAGTAGAGTCTTAGCTGTTTCAGCCTTTCCCAGTAGCTGAGCAGTTGCAAAGATACAATCTTCTTTGTGAATCTCCTCTGGACTGCTTCAAGGTCTGCTGTTAATTTCAGACTGGTGGGTGACCACAGCTGTGAGCAGTAATCCAGGCGGCTGAGGACGAATGTCCTCCAGAGGATCATCATGGTTCCTTATCTCTGGTTCTGAATGTTCTCAGGATCCATCCAGCCAATCGTCTGCACTTTGTTGCCATTCTGGTAATGTGCACTTGGAAAGAGGTATCATCACTCATGTCGATACCCAGGTCTCTCACTGATTTAGGCTCTGGGATTGAAATTCCCTGTGGACCAGTGTACTCTGTAAGTTTCACATTCAGTTTTGGACGTTGGTAGTGCAGGGCTTGGAATTTTTCAGCATTAAACTGCATATTATTGTCCTCAGCCCATCTGAAAACTGAGTCCAATTCCTGCTGCAGGTGTGCAACATCACTGGAGTTCTGTATTTTCTGCAAGACTTTTGTATCATCTGCGTAACTTGCAAGAGTGGCTATCCGGGCACTTGAAGGCATATCTGAGAGAGCGACTATAAAAAGCAATGGTCCCAAGACAGTGCCCTGTGGAACACCGCTCATTATTTGTGTTCTCATAGAGGTGGCTCCATTAGCCACTACTGCCTGACTTCTATCTTTCAGAAAGTCATGTAACCACTCGCCAAGTTTTCCAGCTATGCCAAGATCACACAGTTTGTGGCATATCACACCATGATCCACTTTGTCAAAAGCTTTTGCAAAATCAAGGTATATTACGTCCACATTTGAGTTGTTGAGTAACTGCCTCAACACCCAGTCGTAATGTTGTAAGAGCTGGGTGAGGCAGCTCCTACCTGGTCGAAAGCCATGTTGGGTATCACTCAGCAATAAATATATATACACATATTTATTCCTATATAAATATATATACACATATTTATTCCTATATAAATATATATACACATATTTATTCCTATATAAATATATATACACATATTTATTCCTATATAAATATATATACACATGTTTATTCCTATATAAATATATATACACATATTTATTCCTATATAAATATATATACACATATTTATTCCTATATAAGTATATATACACATATTTATTCCTATATAAATATATATACACATATTTATTCCTATATAAATATATATACACATATTTATTCCTATATAAATATATATACTGTCCTCTTAAAGTCGTGTAAACAAGAATTAGCAGGACCACTCAGGATACTCTTCCAGAGTTTCCTTGCAAATGGTAAACTTCCCAAAAAGCTGAAGGAAGGCACTATATGTCCTATCCATAAAGGTGGAAGCAGAGCAGAGGCTGGGAACTACAGGCCCATCTCTCTGACTTCACATATTAGCAAAGTCATGGAACGAATTGTCAGAAGGAGATTGATTGCGTTCCTAGAAGAAAATAACTTGCTGAATGAGACCCAGCATGGTTTCCGTCCAGGTAGAAGCTGCCTAACGCAGCTCTTGCAGCATTATGACTGGGTCCTGAAGCAGCTACTTGACCATTCAAATGTTGATGTGATATATCTCGACTTTGCAAAAGCCTTTGACAAAGTTGATCATGGCTTGATATGTCACAAGCTGCGAAACCTTGGCATAGCTGGTAAATTAGGAGAGTGGCTGCATGACTTCCTGAATGGTAGAAGTCAGACAGTTGCAGCCAATGGAGAACTATCTAGGGAAACACAAATATTGAGTGGTGTTCCACAAGGAACTGTTCTGGGGCCACTACTGTTCATAGTGGCCCTTCTGGACATGCCAACGGTCACTCGGAGAGCCACTGTCACTAGCTATGCTGATGACACAAAGATATCTCAGGCAATAAAGAATCCTGATGATATTGTAAGCCTGCAGAATGACCTAAATGCAATATATGAGTGGGCAGAGCAAAATAATATGCAGTTCAATGCAAAAAAATTTCAAGTACTGCGCTACAAGACCACAAGTACCTCCCAACTGGCATACACAGGGCCTGGAGGTACTGCAATCCAAGAACCACAAACAGTAAGAGATCTGGGCATCAACATGTGTAGTGATGCATCATTTCACATGCACATTGTCAAGTTGACAGCGAAGTGCAGACAACTGGCAGGGTGGATACTGAGGACTTTCCGTACAAGGGATCAAAAAGTCATGTTGACTCTATGGAAGACATTTGTTCTGAGCCGCCTAGACTATTGCTCTCAGTTGTGGTCACCACACAGTGTTAAGCGGACAGCAGAACTCGAGGCAATTCAGCGGCACTATACAAAAAAGAGCGCCACAGTCCAACAGATGAACTACAGGGAGCGACTGAAGGCATTAGGTCTCTACTCCCTAGAGCGCAGGCGGGAGAGATATGTAAAAATATACATATGGAAAATACTGGAAGGACTGGTGCCAAACTTTGATATCAAGTACTACAGGAATGCCCGCATGGGTCGCCACTGCATGATGCCAAAGGTACCGTCCACTGCATCTCACGTAAAAACGAGATACTGCAGCAGCCTCGGTTTCAGAGGACCTCAGCTCTTCAATGCCCTGCCAAAACATTTGAGAGACATGCAAGACATGGATGCGGAGGTCTTCAAGACAAAACTTGACGCTTTCCTCTCCACGATACCAGACAAACCAATGGCTCGTAATGAGACGCAGTTTAGGGCAGCTGTGTCAAATTCTCTTATACACCAGATGTGCCATCAAAACTCTTGATTGGACCATGTCAGGTGGGGGAGACGAGCTATGCAAGGAACGTGAAAATCATGGTGGTGCACCAGCATGACCGCAGCCACTTGGCTGAAACACATAAATAAATAAAAAAAAAAATACACTTATTTATTCCTATATAAATATATATACACATTCACATATACTCCCTTCTGTTATAATTCCTGTGATTTTTTTTCCCCCTCTCACAAGTAACATAAACCATCTTCAAATACTATTTTCACAAGCTATTTCCTGTATCAATGGCCCACTTTACTACAATCTCTGACATCCCATCTTGTCCTGTCACTGTCCACTTCTGATATCTGACCTCTTACCATCCTCATTAACCATTCAGCATAAACAATTGCCCTGTCCAGCAGATTCTGTTGGCAGATCAGATTTCCTCAGTTATGTCTGCAACACCTTCGCGAGAGAGTTTTAATTATTATTGATCAAAATGTCCTTTTATATGTAACCAGACAAGATGAACCGTGCTACATCAGGACAATAATGCTGTTGACAAGAAAAAAGAAAAAAAACAAACAACATAACACAGGCAAAGTTGATTCATCTGTCTTGTTCCTCTCTCTATCTGCTCTAGTTTGTATAGACTATCTCTTATATATATATCATCATCATCATCATCATCATCGTTTAACGTCCGCTTTCCATGCTAGCATGGGTTGGACGATTTGACTGAGGACTGGTGCAACCGGATGGTTACACCAGGCTCCAATCTAATTTGGCAGAGTTTCTACAGCTGGATGCCCTTCCTAACGCCAACCACTCAGAGAGTGTAGTGGGTGCTTTTACGTGTCACCCGCATATAATCATATATATATATACCAAAATCATCATCAGCATCATCAATGTCTGTCTTCTATGCTGGCATGAGTTGATGAGTTGGATTGTTTGACAGGAGTTGGAAAGCCAGAGGACTGCACCAAGCTCCACTGTTTTGACATGGTTTTTACAGCTGGATGTTCTTCTTCCTAATGTCGACCACTTAACAGAGTGGGGGGGGGGGGGGGCAGGGGAAAGGACTTAATGTTACATGTTGGTGGGACACACAGCACTCCTACAACTTCATTTCACTGAAGTGGGCAGGTCTTCTCAGGAATCTATCACCAGATGTCTCAGTACAATGTCATCTCTTCCACAAGGTCCAACATCATGAGATTGATCCTCACTACTTCATCCCATGTCTTCCTCTTCTACAGATGCCATCCACTTTCTTTATACAACTGTCTTCATTCATATGCATCACATGTCCAAATCAACATAATCTTCTCTCTCTCTTGCATGCTGCATCTAATTCCTCTCCTGCCCAAAGTTTTCTCTCAGCACATTTGTACTTTGTCATACATGCACCCTGATATTGCATATCCATTGGAGTATACTAGCTTCATTCCTCTCTAGTCTATGCAAGTTTTCAGCATTCAAAGCCCATGTCTCTCTACCACTGAGTACAACAATTCGCATACAAACATCCTACAATCTGCCTTTCACTCTGATATAGAGGAAGTCCTTTTCTTGCCAAAAGAGGTAACAGCTCTCTGAACTTCCTCCATCCTATTCTTATTCTGGCAACAAAACTTTCATAACATCCTCCATTGCTGCTAATTTGGCCACATAAGTAACAGAAATTATCTACAACCTCAAGAGAGCCTCCTGGGCATTTGAGAGAGTTCCCATGCGTTCTTAGCATTTATTTTTCCTGTGTGTCTGACACATATGAAGGCAACGTTTTCTGTTAACCTACCTGTGATTCCACTGCATCTCTTGCATGTCCATGACTATCTCACAATGAAGATAGCACCTGTGGTATTCTTCCCAGGTACAAAACCAAACTACATCTCATCTAATTTAATTCTATTCCTAATCAAGGGAGCTACAATTCTCTCTGTAATTTTTTAAGATGTGGTTAAGCAGTCTGATACCTCTGTAGTTGCTTCTATTTAAGGCATCACCTTTATACTTACAGCAGCTTACTATAACACTATTGCACCAGTCATTGGAGATGATACATTTCTGATTAACTGTATGAGTCACTAGGCTGTATCCTACTTTGCCAGATATTTTAAGCATCTCAGCAGTGATTCCTGATGGTCCAGGAGCTTTCCCTGTCTGTCTTCATATCCTTAATTGCCTTATCTATCATACTGCTGTCAACTGTGACATTTGGTCCCTCACTTGGTTCTATATTTGAAAGACTCTACTTCTCTCATGCATTCTCCGCATGTAGCAACCTTTCATAGTGGCACTTCCATGCATATTTCTTCTCACCCATCATATTTCTATTCTCTTGGATACACAACTTTGCAATCCTGAACACCTCACACCTCTGATCCTCAAACTGTAGAACATCTCTTGCTTTCTGCTTTTCCTTTTGCTATGTAAACTTGTTGCCTAGCTGCCCTTCTGGTTACCTGATATACTTCTCTGCTTCCACTGTTTTCCCAGTCTTTCCAGACCTGTCTCTCTGCTTTAACAGGACTGTCGACCTCCTTCTTCTGCAACAATTTCACCAACAGCCTGGTTAGGACTACGCACCAGCAACAAATTTGATCTGGAGCCCTAAAAAAGTTATCCTGCATGAACTTCCAATTATTCTCTAAGCTATGTGTCCCCAACTCCTCCTCTTTTTGTCAGAAGCTTCCATTAAAATATCTCTAAATTCATGTCGGTTTGCTGGGTCCTTGAGTTTCCATAACCTTCTTTTCTAGACTGGTTTATTGCTCTGAGTCCTTCTAGCTCTAACTCTGAAGTCACTATTTGGTAATCTATGTTGGTTTGCACATTCCTCACCTGGAGAAACTTTGCATTTGTGAGAATCTCGTTGCCTAGTGAAGGTGTAATCAATCTAGTTTATGTACCCACCAGGCCAATAGGTGATCAGGTGACTGGCTGGTTTCTTGAAGTTAGTGTTGCAGATCAGGAGATCATTTGCATCACTGAACTCCAACAGCCTTGTTCTATCCTATTTCTAAAGCCAAAACTGTAACCTTCATGCGCACCATGGAATTCATGGGAGAGCTGCTCAACATGTCCATTGAAGTCTCCAGCCACAATAACCAAGTCTCTGTCATTTGTCATTGAGGTAGCCTGCAGAGGACCTCATAAAATCTGTCCTACTCATCATCAGCCAGCTCAGACTGTGAAGCATAGGCAGAAATCAATATAACTGTTAATTTATCTAAACTTATTCTCAGTGTAACAACCCTGACTACTTCCAATATGCCTACACCACCCACCCTATCACTCCTGCCTACCCAGAAGAATTCAAACCTCTGTTTCTTACCCATGAGGAATCTAGAGGAGGCTCTCCTATATCTTACTCTCTGCACACCACATATACTGTCACCCCAACATTTCATGCATCTCACCAGCCATTCCTTTCATTGTGCCAGCATTGATGGTGGGAGCCTTGAAATTGTGGACAAGGGAAGAACGGTGGGGTGACAGTCATTGGGTAACTTTTGTCGACACCAAAAAAGAAAATTTGCTCAAACACTTGCCACCTGGCTGAGGGCTTTGGTACATAGTTTATTCAATGAATTAGCTTCCTCAGTCTTGTACAAAGATGGACACTGTAGAATCTATGAGAATCTACTGTAGTGCCCTCATTATTATTCAGATGTAATAAAAGAATTAGACCTTTGGCAATATGCTGTGCTTGAGAAGACCTGTCAAGCAAAGTGAAATCATATTCATGGCCAATACCTGTCATGAAACCGGCACTTCTGCTGGTGGTATGTAAAATGCACCCTTCGAACTTTGGTCTTCACGGAGGCTGTGACAAATGACCAAGAGCTTTAGCAATATATCCTGCTCGGGAAGACCTGTCAAACCAAGCGAGATCATAGTGATGGCTGATGCTGGTGTCTTGTAACTGGCCCCTGTGCTGGTGGCACGTAAAAGACACCCACTACACTCTTGGAGTGATTGGCATTAAAAAGGGCATCCAGCTGTAGAAACCCTGCCAAACCAGACTGGAACCTGGTGCAGCTCCCCAGCTTACCAGTTTTCAGTCAAACCATTCAACCATTGCCAGCATGGAAAACAGATGTCAAATGATGATGATGATGATGATGATGATGATGATCATGGTGGTGGTGGTGGCTATTTGGATCATATACTTACAAATTTAGTAATTATATACATTTATACAAAATGAGTGATCTTTAGCTAGATATGACCTGAACAAGATGGTGATGAAGGAGAGGAAATGTAAAAAGTATTGACAGAGTCTCATTTTACAGTAAAACAGAGAGTACGCTTCTGGTCAAACGAATGATATTAAGGAAGTTACAGCTTTATATACAGACAGATGCTATTTTTAGAATCATTTAACAATGATGATGATGTTAATATATGCTTCTAATAGTATAAATAATAATTAAATATTAATAATTCTTTCAAGTCTGTATAATAATGAGGGCACTACAAAAGATTCTTATAGATCTAGTAATTATATATTTATATATATATATATATATATAAACACACACACATATATAGTTAAAATTTGTACAAAAAAACAAAAAAAATAAACAAAGAGAGGCAGGTGAGGAAACAACAAGACGATATATTAAGTCTGATGCTCAGGAAAAATGGAAGAGCCTTTGACATTTTGAGCCTTAGCTCTTCAACAGAAAAGAATTAACAAAGAATACACATGAAGAAAGGAAAAAACAAAAGGAGAGAGAAAAATTAAAACATGTCTGGATTTAATGGTTGAAGTAATCTTCAGACCTGAAGATTGCTTCGAGACACAAGGCACATTATGAAGACTGACCTAACCACATGTCTTAATAACAAGAAACTATTAGTAGCTCTTATTCTAATATGCTGTACATTGGTGGATGGAGCACTTTTCTTATTGCTCTTACCTCAACAGTGAACTATGCACACACACACACACACAACAAAGACAATCACAAATTTCATCCCACTTGGCCTTTTTCTATCTCTTAGATTCTCATACATAAACTCTCATCTCTTTTTCTCTAACACAAATAACACACACACACACACACACACATAACTTATACAAATTAATGTATGCAGTATTAATCAACAGAAACATTCAAATAAGTACTAATCACCTCAGTCACTGATAAAAACCTCATCCAATCACCAATACGTGTCCATGTACTGAATAACTGCAGCATTGTACTAACTTTCAGTGCTATTGTAGTAGTAGTAGCAGCAGCAGTAGCAGTATTTACAAAACCTCCTATATATTAAACAATACTTTATCTTAAATAATATATCAGTATAGTATATCATCATCATCATCATCATTTAACGTCTATTGTCCATGCTTGCATGGGTTGGACAGTTTGACCAGGGCTGGGAAGCTGCACTAGAATCCAGTCTGTTTTGGTGTGGTTTCTACGGCTGGATGCCCTTCCTAACACCAACCACTCCAGGAATGTAATGGATGCTTTTACATGCCACCGTCATGAGTGCTGTTTGCATGACAGCAGTATCTGCCATGACTGTCGTTTTACTTGGCTTGATGGGTCTTCTTCTCAAGCACAGCATAATGCCAAATGGACTCAGTCATTGCCTCTGTGAGGCCCAATGCTTGATGCACAGCATAATGCCAAATGGTCTTGGCACTCGTCTCCGTGAGGCCCAACACTCGAGAGGTCCTTTTATGGGCCACCAAAATGTGCTTTTACATGCCACTGACATAGGTGCCTTTTGCATGACACCAGTATCTGCCACAACTGCGATCTTACTTGGCTGGTTGGGTCTTCTTCTCAAGCACAACTTAATGCCAAAGATCTCAGTCATTGTCTCTGTGAGGCCCAACATTCGAAAATAGCTCAAACATTTTGCTTCTGTGAGGCTCAATGCCAGAAAGGCACTTTTTATGGGCCACCTGCACAGGTGCCGGTTATGTGACATCAGCATCAGCCATGACCGCAACTTCACTTGGCTTGACAGGTCTTCTCAAGAACAGCATATCACCAAAGTTCTGTCATTCATCATCCCATGTCTTCTTGGGTCTACCTCTACCACAGGTACCCTACAAAGTTAGAGATCAGCATTTATTTACACTGCTGTCATTATCCCTACACATCACATGACCATACCAGTGCATACTCACATGGCATTGGTCAGCCTGGGGCTAGGGCAGAAGACACCAAGTCAAGATGCTACACAATGAGGCTGAACCTGGTAGCATTTGGTTGGGAAGCAAGCTTCTTACCACCCAGCCACATCTGCACCTACAAGAGTTTGGAATCGTATACAAAGAGAAATGACCCTATTCACAGCTTGTGAATTACAGAAATGTGCATACACACACATGCAGGCATAATGACACACACACACACACACACACACACACATATATATCATCATTATGATCACTGTTTCAATGTCCACTTCCATGTCCCAATGGATTGGACAGAATTTGTTGAGACAGATTGTCTACAGGCAGATACCCTTCCTGTCACCAACTCACCAGTTTCCAGGTAAGGTAATATTTTGTTATGGACCAGACACGACTTCAGAGAAAACAAGGAAGTGGTCACATGCAAGTACACACACACATACAAATATTATGGACTTTCTTCTGTTTCTGTCTACCAAATTCACTCACAAGGCTTTAATTGGCTTCGGGCTATAGTAGAAGACACTAGCCCAAGGTGCCACCCAGTGGGACTGAACCCAGAACCATGTGATTTAGAAGCAAACTTCTTAACCACACAGTTACAATGCAAACATATGTTTCAGTAAATACACATTATTTGGTAATGAAATGAAAAAACAAAGACATAAAATATAATTTTGGTTTTAAATTTGGCTGAAAATATGTATATAACATCCTATACACCATATTGTCAGCAATGGTACCTCTCTACATGAACAGAGAGTTAAATGGCTAAATTGATTAAGTCGTAGTGCCTAGCTTATGCTTATGCAATTGAATGCATTATAGTTAATTAGTAATTGATTGTCTACTAATACATATGTAAGACTGGATTTGCATAAATAGATTTAATCTCTTCCTGCTACTGTAGCTGCTACTACATCACCAACAACAACAACTACTACTACTACAGCTGCCACTACCACCAACACTACCACCATACACTTATACTACTACTGCTGCTGCTGTTGTTGTTGTTGTTGCACAGTGGCAACATCAATATATGACAACTATTGGGGTACGAATTAGAAAACAATGCAATGAGAATTGTCAATATTATTTTCTTACCAAACACATCAATCAATGTATCATATATACACCAGCACTAACATATTGTTTTGAAAATATTAGTGACACATGCTTTTTCATATTGGGAAATGTGTGTATGTGTGTGTGTGTGTGAGTATATATATATATATATATATATATATATATATATATATCATCATCAACATCATCATGCTTGTGTATGCCTGCATATTATATATGTCAATATGTTTGCATGTATCTATCTATGTGTGTGTATTTTATATCTGTTGTTTCAGTCCTTGGACTGTAGCCAAGTCAAGGCACTGCCTTGAAGGGTTTAGCTGAGCTATATATATATATATATATATATATATATATATATATATATATATATATATATATATATCTTTATTCCAATCTATCATCTTTCATTGTCATTTAAGTCTGCTTTCCGTGCTGGCATGGGCTGGATGGTTTGACATGGTGCTGGCTGCTTCTTACATACCACTGGCATGGGTGCATTTATGCAGCACCAGCACAGGTGTGTTTCTAAGTGGCACCAGCACCTGCAAATGACAAACCTGTATGTGTGGAAGACAGTGATTTCACTTAGCTTCTTGTGTCTTATCGAGTACAGCAAATTGTCACATCTCTCCCCGGTAACAGAAGCTCTCTACTACTTCTAATGATTCCCCTGAGCATTTGAGGAAACCTATTGTCTGAGCATTTCTAATGCTTATTGTACTTGCACATTTGCCACACACAAAGACTCGTATATTCGCTGTTAACCTTCCTGTGATACTGCTGCACCTCTTATGTTTCTAAAGCTTGCACTGGGTACAACATATGGTGTTTCTATCAACACCCTCCTTACATATCGATCAGGGCCATCTCTCTGAAGGGACTTGTGGTTTGTCTGTTTTCCTACTTACTAGGACTTTGGTCTTTGCTAAATGAACTCTAAGGACCTTAGATTCCAGACCTTGCTTCCATACCTGAAATTTCTTCTCCAGGTCAGGCAGTGATTCAACTATTAGAACAAGGTCATTAGTGTAGAGGAGTTCCTAGAGACAGTCAGCTTTTAATTTCTCTGTTATGGCCTGGAGGACTAAGATAAACAAGAGGGGACTGAGAATCGAGCCTTGGTGAACTCCTACCTGTACATTGAATTCATTGCTATACCTGTTGCCAACCTTCACCTCCATGTCGACAAAGGCCAGATACTGAGGTTTATTTTTAGCTAAATACATCTCCTGCAGTTGCCTAACCAGGAATATAGCATCAGTCATGCTCCTACCAGGCACAAATCCAAACTGCATCGTATCCACACTAACTCTCTTCCTAATTAATTGAACTATGACCCTTTCTGTGACTTTCTTCACCTGGTCCAGCAATTTGATGCCTCTGTAATTATTTCTGCTTAAGGCATCACCTTTGCCTTTGTAGCAGAGATTCATGTTTACATAAGGACACAGGGAATGTGTCAAGGCTGACAGGAAGCGGTGCTGCTTCCTGGGGCTAAATAGCAGTAGTATTATTTCCTTCATGGGACTGTCACATTAAGTTGACAGCATACAACTACTTTGAGATAAAAAAAAGTCGTCAGAATTTTTGGAAACAAATCCTTTTATTTCTTCATTATTATTAGCGCTTTTGTTCCTTTCTAGAGCTTGTCAAACTTTTTTCTCAGTATATATATGTATGTGTGTGTGTGTATATATATACAATCTTCAAGAAAAAGTAAAAATAAATGTGTGTGTATCTGTGTTTGTACCCCCACCATTGCTTGACGAGCAATGTTGCTGTGGTTACATCCCCGTAATGTAGTGGTTCAGCCAAAGAGACCGATAGAATAAGTACTAGGCTTACAAAGAATAAATTTTGGGATTGATTTGTTTGACTAAATGTAGTGCTCTAGCATGGCCGCAGTCACATTACTGAAACAAGTAAAACAATCAAAACTATGCCATTTTAATCCTGAGCAATGTCTGGTATCTCTGCTAGCATATATCACTGCACAGATATCACACCCATATTCCTACTGAATATCCGGGGCCTATTACGAACAGGCGGCAAAGACAAGTTCCTATACTTGAAAGACCTAGTAACATGCAATCAAGCAATATGCATGGTGCTTACCGAAACGCATCTAACACCTAATATAGCAGATGCGGAGATAAATATACCAGAGTATGCCGTACTCCGAACAGACAGAAGGGATAGAAGTCATGGGGGAGTTGCAATGTACATCCGAGAAGATGTCACACCTCTACTACTACTATCACACTCAAACTCTGTATGTGATACTTTAATAGTACACATAAAACAAATTGATGTAGTTGTATGCTCAACATACCATCCACCAAATACCGCAAAGCAGGAAGGTAAATTTGAGGACAGCCTCAGACGCATAGAAGAGGTCCTGACAAATCTGGACCAACACATCAATATACTTTTCCTAGGCGACTTTAACCTCCCAAATGTTAAATGGCCTGAAGGTCACATCCTCTCTGGGATGTCACTGCATGAACAAAGCCAGGCAAAATCATTGCTAGAACTATCCAACATGCTGTTCATGGAACAAGTGATACTCCAACCAACCAGGGGAAGCAATATTTTGGATCTCTGCTTCACAAACAATGTGAGCCTAATCCATAATGTGAAAATAACGCCCACATCTCTCTCAGATCATAACATTATAGAATTAACTATGTATGGTCCTAGACAACCCACTGACACCCACCCCACCAGGAGGACTCAAGCAATATCCAACCTGAATTTCCACGGGGCGGACTGGAAGTCAATTCGCAGAGAGATTCGGAATCAAAACTGGCATGACAGCCTTTCTATACAAGACAATGACCTCAAACTAAGTCATTTTATGTCAACCATACAAGACATATGCACCAAATACGTGCCATATAGAAAGACCAGCAAACATGCCAATAGAATTCCTAGAGACAGGAAAATCCTTATGAGACACAGAACAAAGGTCTCAAACCAGTTAAATAGAGAACTGGAGGATAGGAAAAGGGCTAAATTAAAACTAACACTGTTAGAAATAGAAAACAAAATTAAACTCTCCCATGAAAAGGAGAGAGCAGAGAAGGAAAAGAGAGCAGTAGAAAGCATAAAAACAAACCCCAAGGCTTTCTATAGATTTGCAAAGGAGACTGCTACGGTGCAGTATAAGATAGGACCCCTGTTCCTGCCTAATGGCTCACTGACGGCAGATCCCACATGGATAAGTGAAGTGCTCAGTACACAATTCAAGAGTGTCTTCACCTCTCCTCTGAGTCACATGCAGATAAAGAACCCAGCTGATTTCTTTGACAATAGCACTCAGCAGAAGGGGACTGCATCCATTACCTACATCGACATTGAAGAGGAAGATGTGATAGCTGCCATAAATGAAATGAGCTCAAATTCGGCAACTGACCCCGATGGTTTCCCAGCTGTCCTCTTAAAGTCGTGTAAACAAGAATTAGCAGGACCACTCCGGATACTCTTCCAGAGTTTCCTTGCAAATGGTAAACTTCCCAAAAAGCTGAAGGAAGGCACCATATGTCCTATCCATAAAGGTGGAAGCAGAGCAGAGGCTGGAAACTACAGGCCCATCTCTCTGACTTCACATATTAGCAAAGTCATGGAACGAATTGTCAGAAGGAGATTGATTGCGTTCCTAGAAGAAAATGACTTGCTGAATGAGACCCAGCATGGTTTCCGTCCAGGTAGAAGCTGCCTCACGCAGCTCTTGCAGCATTATGACTGGGTCCTGAAGCAGCTACTTGATAATTCAAATGTTAATGTGATATATCTCGACTTTGCAAAAGCCTTTGACAAAGTTGATCATGGCTTGATATGTCACAAGCTGCGAAACCTTGGCATAGCTGGTAAATTAGGAGAGTGGCTGCATGACTTCCTGAATGGTAGAAGTCAGACAGTTGCAGCCAATGGAGAACTATCTAGGGAAACACAAATATTGAGCGGTGTTCCACAGGGAACTGTTCTGGGGCCACTACTGTTCATAGTGGCCCTTCTGGACATGCCCACGGTCACTTGGAGAGCCACTGTCACTAGCTATGCTGATGACACAAAGATATCTCAGGCAATAAAGAATCCTGATGATATTGTAAGCCTGCAGAATGACCTAAATGCAATATATGAGTGGGCAGAGCAAAATAATATGCAGTTCAATGCAAAAAAATTTCAAGTACTGCGCTACAAGACCACAAGTACCTCCCAACTGGCATACACAGATGAACTACAGGGAGCGACTGAAGGCATTAGGTCTCTACTCCCTAGAGCGCAGGCGGGAGAGATATGTAATAATATACATATGGAAAATACTGGAAGGACTGGTGCCAAACTTTGGTATCAAGTACTACAGGAATGCCCGCACGGGTCGCCACTGCATGGTGCCAAAGGTACCGTCCACTGCATCTCACATAAGAACGAGATACTGCAGCAGCCTCGGTTTCAGAGGACCTCAGCTCTTCAATGCCCTGCCAAAACATTTTAGAGACATGCAAGACATGGATGCGGAGGTCTTCAAGACAAAACTTGACGCTTTCCTCTCCACGATACCAGACGAACCAATGGCTCGTAATGAGACGCAGTTTAGGGCAGCTATGTCAAATTCTCTTATACACCAGATGTGCCATCAAAACTCTTGATTGGACCATGTCAGGTGGGGGAGAAGAGCCATGCAAGGAACGTGAAAATCACGGTGGTGCACCAGCATGACCGCAGCCACTTGGCTGAAACACATAAATAAATAATAAATAAATAAATATATATATATATATATACACACACACACACATACATACATATATATCTATATACACATATACATACAAACATCAGACACATAAAAATACACAGATATACATATATACGCACAAACATACATACGTAAGAAAGGTAAGTCCATATGTACAAATACAGCTGTATATAGGCATGCACTCCCACACACACACATAGACCAGTAAAACCAGACATACATAGACCCAGACGCTAAGACAACTGCATGCAGAGAAAGACATACTAACACACAAACCCACAGACAAACACACTCAAACATACACACACACACACACACACACACACACACATATACATGTACCACTAGATATACACACATATATCTATCTATCTATCTATATATATATATATATATATATATATATATATATCAATATATCCCTTCATATACACACTTTAAATAAATGTATGTATAAATGACATAGGAAGTTCTGAGGAAGCTACAAAGCAATGCACAAACAGTCAGCTTTAAGTGCTCTGCAACTTAAAAAAAGAGAAACAACTGTAAGCTAATGAATTTCATTGCATACTTTCCTGTACCTTGGTCATTTATTTAATTTTATAAAAGTAATTTTATTCAGATCCTTAAAGCATTTTCCAGAACAACAAACATATATAATCCAACTCAATTTACAAGCATGTGCCACCTTAAGGTATGGGTAGACTGGGGTATCATCCATGAGCACCACAGGCCTATGGAGGCCAATTCTGATCCATGGATTGATCCGCCCAGGAGCCTGTAATGTTGCATCGACAAACCAAAACATATCCATTTCAAAATCATGGGTTGACTATATTTTACATAGATTTTTACAACATTCACAATCACAGGTGAACCTACAGAGTTTTGTAAGCTGAAGGTATAATTCATTTGGATATGGTTACTTGCCTAAGTAAAGTATGAATGTCTTTTTAGTGAGTGAAATTGCTGTTATGACACAACTAGTAGCACTTCCTGCACCAAAGTTGCTTAGAATAAAGGGACTAACCAACCATGAATTTGATCAATGGTATTAACTTTATGAAAAAATGCTGATAGATTTTATGAAAGCATAAATCAAAAGCAGAAGGTGAGAAACAGAGGGAGAGGAAGTGTGAGAGAGTGAATAAGAGAGAGAGAGAGAGAGAGAGATCTGGTTTTTGTTTGTGGAAGTTCTATAGAATATAATAAACAGGAAAAGAATCAGTTAATTGCAAGATATTCATAAATGAGAAAATACCAAACACGGGTGATTCATCATCGTTGCTACCATCATCATTGTTATCATCATATTGCCATAAGCATCACTGTTATCGTCATCATCATCATTTCACATCTATTTTCCATGATGACATGGGTTGTATGGTTTGACAGCAACTGGTAAAGCCATTTTCTATCTTGGCAGGGTTTCTATGGTTGGATGCCCTTCCTAATGCTCTTGTGTGTCCACAGCTTGCACTGGGTACACCATATTGAACAGGGCCATTTACCTGAAGTGGGTAGGGTCCTGTCCGTCTTCTTGCTTACTAGAACTTTGGTCTTTGCTAAGTTAACTTTAAGGCCCTCTGATTCCAGGTTTTGCTTTTATGCTTGGAATTTCTTTTCAAGTTCTGCTATGGAATCTGCTATGAGGACAAATTCATCAGCATATTGCAGTTCCAAGGGGCAGCCAGTCTTGAATTTCTCTGTTATAGTCTGAAGAACAATGGTGAATAGGATGGAACTTAGAACCGAACCCATGCATACAAAATTTCACAGAGAAACACAATACACCCATCAAACTCTGTAAAGTGGTTTTTGATAGAAAGAGCAAGCAGAATATAGACACCAATCCAAAAATGGAACACAGGAGCTAGAAGTGGTTCACTGACTTGACTATGAAGACAGTAACTTTAAATAACAATTAATTTGGATCGCAATGCTACGCCAAGCTGTTCAACCGTGGGAAAGCAGACATAAAACAATGACGATTATAATGATGATGGTGGTGATGGTGGTGATGCTGGTGATGACAATAATGAAAATCATGGTGATGGTGCTGATGATATTGACAATGATGATGATACTCACATACACAAACACTCACACAAACATACATAAACAATTACATAGAGAAACACAAACACACATTCAGACACATACATAGTAATCACATATACACACCTGTACACAAATCGTTCTTTTATCTTTTACTTGTTTCAGTGACGGGTCTGTGCCCCTTGGAAGGTTTTGGTTGAACAAATGAACTTCAGGACTTACGTTTTTATAGGCTTCCATACATTTTCTGTCAACCAAATTCACTCACAAGATATTGGTTGACCTGGAGCTATTGCAGAAGACACTTGCTGTGCAGTAGAACTGAACCTGAAACCTGCAGTTGTAAAGCAAAGCTTCTTAACCACACAGCCATGCCTGTACTTATATATACACAGTCATGAATGAGATACGAGAGAGAGCAGAGAGGTAGGAGGAGAGGAAAGAAGAGAGAATTGAAGGAGAAAAGAACACATAAGGGTATACACTCACACATATGTAAAATAAATACACACATACACAAACAACACAAGTACCATATAAACATACACAAAGGTGCACACACATACAAAAACACTGACACACACATACACACACTCAATGTTTCTATCTTTCTCACACCACATCCTTGCACACACATAATACAAGCATACAAATACACATACACACACAAACACAGGCATGCACACACATGCATACGCAACTAACTGGAAAGAGATGAGAACTAGGAATGATTCCAAAATGCATAGAACCATAAATAAATACAATGCCAAAATGATTAAATAAACTGGATGGAGCAGGTTTATTAAATAGTTCTAAGCAATATCAGATAAGGTTGTTCCTCTTACGGTACACATTGCTGATGATAGCCATAAGCCAGAAATGCAACGGAATATTAAGGCAAAATTTTACACCTGCTTTTTGTCTTAATTTCTCAAAAAAAAATTACAGTTGTTTTAATTCTATTGTGCATTTCCCCTCATAATATATATATGTATATGTATGTATGTATATGCACACACACACATATATATATATATACATACACACAGACACACAAAGCTATATGAGGTGGTGTCAAAAAGTTCCCAGAAGAATTCTGTAGTGCACCAACAGATGCCAGCACATGGTTCAATGCACTGTGAGAGCTAGCAGTGACCTTCATGAGACAGTGTGCTGAGTGACATTGTTGTGTTTACTTCACAACTTATGAAATTTGTGTGTATGCTATAGTCTGCGATTTTGTCATCGACAGGAACAAAGAGCCAACATGAAATTTTGCGTTAAACTTGGGGTGCCTGCTACAGAGACATTGTGCATGCTTTGGCAAGATTACGGTGACGAGGAGACAATGGGTCACACACAATGTTTCAAGTGGCACAGGGACTTCAACAGCAGAAGAATGTCCCTGAAAGACAATGAGTAATATGGAAGACCTGCCATCACCCATAGAAATGTGGAGAAAATTCATCAGTTTGTGCATGAGGATCATCAGAGGACAATCAACGATGTTGCTGTTGTTCTGTCGTATGGGCCCATGAAGGCAATCTTAACATTTGGATTCTTCACGATGATAATGCAACATGTCAGTGAGCTCTCCTCCCACATGAGTTTCTTACCAAAACTAATGTGGCATTGCTTTCACGCCTACTCAATTCACTAGATTTAGCACCTGTGAAGAACTTCCATCTCTTCCTCAAGACAAAAATACAGCTCTCATAGTTTCAGTGTACAGCGCCATTAAATAATTGATATTTTCATTATTTATGGGACACAGGTAAGCCAAACCTGACTTGTGGTGGAGGGGAACTCCAGTATAATAACAAACCAGTGTGTACAGCTGTATAATAATAATAATAATAATAATAATAATAATAATAGTTTATAGAGAGGACTGATAAACTCAGCAGAAATGTAATATATAGAAAGATGAGTTCTTAACTTTTGTATATGGTTGCCAAATTCCATCACTAAGGTAAACATAGCTGAATGATGGAATTTGGCAATCGTATACAAAAGTTAAGAACTCATCTTTCTATATATTACATTTCTGCTGAGTTTATCAGTCCTCTCTATA
Source organism: Octopus bimaculoides (assembly GCF_046866305.1). NCBI lineage: Eukaryota > Metazoa > Mollusca > Cephalopoda > Octopoda > Octopodidae > Octopus > Octopus bimaculoides. The sequence continues at coordinate 149,384,012 of NC_142931.1, forward strand.
AACTAAAAATGAATTAGACTGACATTTATTTTATTTTGAACCAGACCAGATGAAGACACACAAGATGTCGAAATATTGTCATTGTTCAAAGGACCAATAAATAAGTTACTTTCGAGTTGCGCTTTTTGTCATTGGGTTGGCCGTAGTGATGGATTACGTCAGCTATGTTTACCTTAGTGATGGAATTTGGCAATTGTATACAAAAGTTAACAACTCATCTTTCTATATAATAATAATAATAATAATAATAATAATAATAATAATAATAATAATAAATCTACATAGTTTACAGACTTTTTCAGATTCATTACATGAGAAACAAATGATATCTTGGAAAACTGCCAAGAAAGAAAAAAAAACAAAAAGTTTCAAAGTTTTTACTGTTGGAGCTATTATTTTATATTGATATCAGCCCACATAGACTGGGGGTGGGGAAAGAATAACCAAAACAAATATACTGCTGCTACTGCACCATCACCACCACCACCATCATTGCTGTCACTGCCACTACCACCACCACCACCACTTCTAATGATGCTGACGATGATGATAACAATAATAATAATGGTGATGATTTCTTTATTGACCACAAAGGGTTTACATCAAGAAAAACATCATGAATGATACAGGACAAAACACTGAATGCACGTGTGTGTGTGTGTGTGTGTGTGTCTGTCTGTCTGTCTGTCTGTGTGTGTGTGTGTGTGTGTGTGTGTGTGTGTGTGTATTGTTGTGAGGGTTGCCAATATGTTTAGTCTTATTTAATTCATAGAGTTTTAAAAGTTCATTATGAAAGGAGCAAAAGACAAAAAAGAAACATTTCTGGAAGGCTGCCATTTTTGAATGAGTTTATTCATTCATTCATGAACGATTGGAAAGAGTAGAGCAAGAACCAGTGGAGTAGCTAATTTGTGCTGTCTGGGTGGTCCTTGAGTTTTCCCTGTCTCCACCCAAAACAAACAAAAAAAACAAAAACAAAACATAGTGCATGTACAATGTTCTTCCCCCCCCCCCAATGCAGATCACTTTGCTCCCCCCCTACATTTTTGGTGACACTAGTAACTGTCCACTCTGCTTATGTAACTTCATAATTACTGAACCTGCTTTATGTAGGGGTCAAATGCCCCTTCATAAATTTATTATTCTGAAAATGAAGACATTTGATGTCCCCAAGCAAACAGTTAATACAAGGAAAACAATCATTTGTTTTTCATAATATTTGGTAGGATTAGAAGCCTCTAATTTGAGATTAAGGAATAAAGAGAATGATGCATAAAATATACAGATTTTATCATTTTTTTTTTATTGCTTGCTTATTAATTTCCTAAAATGTCTAGTCAGCAGTAACCATGTATAGCACTATTTCATTCTTTTTAGAAATCACCAACATGGCATAACCCAAGATATATAAATTTAACATTTTATGAAATGAGACATTTATAGATGGAAAATAATTAAATAATGACAGTTTGGAAAAAAATCATGGAATGTACATTTTTGTTTTCTTTTTTTTTCCCATTTTCCTCATAGAGCATTAGTAGTTCAACTCATAGTTGAGTACAACTCATAGTTGAGTACAACTCATAGTGAGTACAACAAGCATTTTATATTTGTCTATCTAACACTGTACCTTTGAGTTGTGCATCGGCTGCTCCATATTGTATACTCCTTCGGCAACAACAGCAACAACATGTCAACTGCTAATTTACAATTTCTGTGTTGCTAAACAACTGAGACATAACCCTTTCATTACATGGTCAGTCAACATGCTACAACTATCAATAATAGCCTATTTTCTTTATAAAATAAGGATAAGATGGACAAAACAGTAAATAGGTTATGCTTGGGTAGCCTTTGACCAGGTCTGGCCAACTCGAATCACATTGCAGGCCACTTTAATCACAGAAAGTTTTATGAGGGCCACTTGTATACTGACAGAATTGAAAGCATTTTGCTTTCTCATGCTATTATTACAATAATGAATCATCATTAATTCAACATGAAATATCATTGCAAAAAACAGTAGTATTTTGCATTTTTACTTTTCATTACAATCTTTAATTTTTGATAAAATTTTTAAAATGTTTGTTTAAATAAACCCATTTCGAGAAAGTCTCAAGTGGACCGCAAGATAAAAGTCTGTGGGCTGCATGCGGCCTGTGGGCCTCAGGTTGGCCAGCCCTGCCTTGGACTAGAGGTTTGTTGATTAGAGCTGACTTTATGTTGTATCTTTCAATGAACTGTAGCCATGCTGGGGCACTGCCTTGAAGGGTTTACTCAAACAAATCAATCCCAGCACTTATTTTTTAAATCTGGAACTTATTTTACCAGTTTCCTTTGCCAAACTGCTAAGTTACAGGGACTGAACAAACCAACACTAGTTGTGAAGTGGTGAAGGGGAAGACTCACAAAGACATACACACATATCTACTACAATGGACTTCAATGCAGTTTCCATCTACCAGATTCACTCTGATACTCCATCGATTACAATAAGGGTTCCAGTTGTTCTAACCAATGAAACAGCCTACTTGTGAAATCAATGTACAAGTGGCTGAGTACTCTACAGACAGGTGTACTATTAATGTTGTTCTCAGGGAGGTTCAGCATGACAAAGAATGGAACAAAGGTAGCCCCTTTGAATTACAGGTACAACCCATTTTAGCCAGCTGAGTGGATTGGAGCAACATAAAATAAAGTGCCTTGCTCAAATGTGATCATGACTAAATACCCCTGACCACTGAGCTATGTGCCCTCAACCAAATTCACTTGCAAAGCATAAGTAGTAGAAGACACTTGCCTAAGGTGTTGTGCAATGAGACTGAAATGAAAACTACTTGGTTACAAACCCCATATTTTTATTGGATAACTTTGATAACTTTCCCAAATAACCAGTTTCCAACTAAGTAAATTGGAGTTATAGAATTCATGTATCGTTCTCAGAGAGTACTCTCGAGAAAGAAAACTAGTTCTCCAACAAATACTAATATTGTCTCCAGCAAAATATATAGAAACAAGTAAATGCAGAGAGCTGTTCCTTAAAAGAAAGCTATTCTCTAGCACGTGCCAACTTTTTGTCTCATAAGCAATACGAGAAAGCTCACTTGCTATGCTGTATTGGGGTAAAATCTATGAAATTACTGGTTCTCATTGATTGGAAAATGCCAAATGAAGACACACCCAGAAAAATTTGCAACGTATAAATCTATGCATGTGATTTGTCAAATGTGACACTTGGAGCACCAGCAGAGGGAAATGTTGGCAGAATCATTAGCACGCCGGCTGAAATGCTGAGCAGTATTTCATCTGTCTTTACATTCTGAGTTCAAATTCCACCAAGGTCAACTTTGCCTTTCGTTCTTTTGGGGTCAATAAATTAAATATCAGTTGCATACTGAAGCTGATCTAATCAACTGCACCCCACCGCTCCAAATATTTTAGGGCCTTGTGGCTAGAGTAGAAAAGAATGCTGCCTTTCACAAAGTAAATTAACATCCAATTGCTGCAACATGTATCGAGCAGTTGCTATATTTAATACAATTGAAACAGTTCAATGCATAGAATCATATAACACACACACACACATGCACGCAGGTGCAGGCATGACTGTGTGGTAATAGATTTGCTTCCCAACTACATGGCTCCAGGTTCATTCCCACTGCATGGTACCTCAGGCTGACCAAAGTCATGTGAGTGGATTTGGTAGGCAAAAACTGAAAGAAGCCCATTGTGTATATATGTATGTGTGTATGTGTATGTATATATATATATATATATATATATATATATATATATATATCATCATCATTTAACATCCACTCTCCATGCATGCTGGCATGGGTGAGACGGTTTGACTGGAGCTGATAAGCTGAAGAGCTGCACCAAGTTCCAGTCTGATTTGGCAGGGTTTCTACAGTTGGATTCCCTTCCTAATGCCAACCACTCCAAGAGTGTAATGGGTGCTTTTAAGTGCCACCAGCACATATGTGTATGTGTGTATATATATGTGTATATATGTGTGCATGCATATGTGTGTGTGTGTGAGAGAGAGAGAGAGAGAGAAAGAGTGTGTGTGTGTGTATGTGTTACAGTCATCTTGCCTTGACATTGTAGGATGTTTCTAGAACAAGTGTCACCTTCATGCAAGCAGTATTCTTTGTTTGCAATTTTCTGTGAAAATGTCCAAGAATATCTGCATCAACAAATTCTGTCTGACCCATGAAAGCACGGAGAAGTGGGCGTTAAAACACTGGTGGTGATATATGGACAGCTGGTTGGCAGAGTCGTTAGGGTTAGGGTTAGGGTTAGGGTTAGGGTTAGGGTTAACATCTCACCGACTGCTTTGTGATAATTGTTCTGGCTCTCTAGGTTCTGAGTTCAAATCCTGCCAAGGTCAACTTTGCTTTCTATGCTTTTAGTGTCAATACATAAAGTACCACTCTTATAATGGGGGTCAATTCTCCTCTTTCTATCACCCTTGCTTTCTTTCTGCATCACTGACTTCCCCTCTTTTAAAAGATATCAGCTGTGGTTAGACCCTGGAGAGGGACAAACTCTGCTAGGTTTGAAGATATCCTCATGGAAGTGCCCCTTTGGACTCTATCAAAGAGTTGAGGGTTCAAATAAAGGCAGTTTATGTCTATGTATACGTATACATATGATATATGTATGAGCATAATATATACATCTATATATATGACCGAGACCTTTGGAAATGTGCTGTGCGTGAGAAGACCCGGCAAGCCAAGTGAGATCGTTGCCAGTGCCCCTGGACTGGCTCTTGTGCGGGTGGCACATAAAAGACACCATTTCGAGCGTGGCCGTTTTTGTGCGGGTGACACGTAAAAGCACCCACTACACTCTCTGAGTGGTTGGCGTTAGGAAGGGCATCCAGCTGTAGAAACTCTGCCAAATTAGATTGGAGCCTGGTGTAGCCATCCGGTTGCACCAGTCCTCAATCAAATCGTCCAACCCATGCTAACATGGAAAGCGGACGTTAAACGATGATGATGATGATGATGATGATATATACACACACATGTATATATCATTTTCATGAAAGATGTACATCACAACAAAAGTACAAAAGTGTTAAAATATGAGAAAGGAAAAAACATTTGATTTGATAGTAACTTTTAGGAGCTCTTGCATACGTATGTCCATGCATGTGTGTTTGTGAATTCATACTACACAAACATAAACAAAGCTGAGCCAACATCCGTTAGAGATTATTGACTATAAAACTTGATACAACTTCAGAAGGCAGATTGTCAACAGCAGCTGAAGTCGTCTAAACACACCAGATAATTATTGACAGAATAAATGACAATGTTTGTCATCAATCACATGCAACTTTGCATGTCCTCCAGCTAAGGCAGAAAGACTGACAGAAAGACAGATCAATATCCTTATCATTATCAACATTGTCATTATCATTATAATCATTATCAACATTGTTTTTTATGTCCACGTAAGTTATATATATATATATATATATATATATGATATAAATGATATATAAATATATGCATATATACAAACGTATATGTACATACCTACATATATATGTGTGTATATACATGCATATATGGGTACAGGATATAAAAAAAACAAGAACAAAATGAGAAACCTGAACATAAAAAACAAAAAAGAAACAAATAGAGAAACGAGACAGGCAACATAAAGAGCATTCCCTTTGGAGTAGATAAAACAGGGGACAACTGATGAAAGGAATGCTCTTTATGTTGCCTGTCTTGTTTCTCTATTTGTTTCTTTTGTTGTTCGGAAAAAAGTTTGTTTTCTATGTTTTTGTTTTTTATGTTCAGGTTTCTCATTTTGTTCTTGTTTTTTTCATATCCTGTACCCATATATGCATGTATATATACATATATATGTAGGTATGTACATATATATATATATTTATATATCATATTATTATATGATTGAACACCATGCATCCATTTCCAAGTAAGTTTTATATATATATATATATATATATATATATATATATATATATATACAGGGGTTGGACAAAATAATGGAAACACCTAGCATCATAGCATCATAATTTTGGAATATCTATAAAACTGTCAAAAGCTTGTTTATTTTTATGTTTTTTTTATTTATTATTATTTCTACTTAATATATTTTGCTAAAATTGCTGTTTCTTTTCAGATATCATCAAAAAAAGGTAATTAAAATTCATTAAAATGACAGATCTATCGGACTTTCAAAGAGGTCAAATTGTTGGTGCTCGTATGGTAGGTGCTAGTGTATCAAAAACAGCTGAAATGTTTGGTGTATCAAGAAGTACTGTCTCAAAAGTAATGACAACCTTTGAGAAAGAGAGAAAAACCTCCTCATCGAAACAAAACTCTGGAAGAAAACCAAAACTTTCAGATAGGGAGCGTCAAACTCTTGTGTAAATTGTTAGAAAGGATCACAAAAGTACAACTCTCAAAATTACTGCAAAGCTTAATGACCACCTTGAGGACCCAGTTTCCACAAACACTGCTTGCTAGGAGCTGCACAAAGCCGGATTTCACAGAAGGGCTGCAATCGGAAAATCACTACTTTCAAAAACAATCATTGCAAAGCATTTAGAATGCAGTAAAAATCTACAGAATTGGTCCCTAGAGCAGTGGAAGAATGTTATTTTCTCAGACGAGTCATCCTTTATCTTTTTTCCAACCACCGGCCGAGTATATATGTGGAGGCAGCCAAAAGAAGCGTTTGACCCACACTGCCTTCTTCCAACTGTTAAACATGGAGGAGGATCTGTGATGATCGTGGGGGGGGGGGGGGGGCTATATCTTGGAAATCCAAAAGCCCAATGGTTTCCCTTTGGAGAATTAATAGTCATGGCTATTTAAGCATTTTATCTGATCAAATTCATCCTGTGGTTGTGGAACTGTTTCTAGAGGGAAACGCAATCTTTCAGGATGATAATGCACCAATTCACACAGTTAAAGTTGTTATTGAATGGCATGAGGAACATTCTAGTGAAGTTGAACATCTTATCTGGCCACCTCAGTCCCCAGATCTCAATATTATCCAACATTTATGGTGCATTTTAGAAAAAAAGTAAGGAGTCGATATCCTCCACTATCATCACTACAAGAACTGGAAACTGTTTTAGCTGAAGAATGGACAAAATTTCCTTTGGAAACAATTCAAACTTTGTACGAGTCCATACCACGTAGAATTCAAGCCGTAATTACTGCCAAAGGTGGTCCTACCCCATATTAAAATAAATTTGTTTGAAATTTAAGGTGTTTTCATTGTTTTATCCAACTCCTGTGTATATATATATATATATATATATATATATATATATAGGTTCAGGCATAGATGTATGGTTAAGGATCTCAACTTTGCAACAACATGGTACCTTCCACAAGTGTCTTCTAATATAGGCCAAAACCAAACAAAGCCTGGCGAGTAGATTTAGTAGACGGAAACTATGTGGAAGCCAATCATATATGTATGTGAGCATGTATGTATAAGTGTGTAACTTTGTATTTGTATCTGTGTACCACACCACCACTACTGCTTGACAACCAGTGTTTATGGCCCTGTAACTTAGCAGTTCAGCAAAGAATGCTGATAGAATAAGTACCAGACTTTGAAATTAAATATTGGAGTTGATTTGTTTGGGGACCTGAAAGCAGTCTTGTTCCACTTTGCTTAAATCCCTCCATGGGCCTTATCAAGATCTATAGCTTGTTCTTGTCATAGTACTGGCCACTGTCAGAACATAGCACTGTTTTGTTATTCAACAAGTATTGTCCTTTCTTATTTACATGTCTGTACAAGTTTTCTCTCTCTTCCTGCACACATTGACTGATGCCATAAATTTCAAATCACTTCCTTATCTTATTTGTACTTCACCTTTAATGAAAGTTAATATTGCACATAGTTAATATTGCACATAGTTAATATTGCACATAGTTAATATTGCACATAGTTAATATTGCACATAGTTAATATTCCTTACTCTCCAGCTTTCACAGCTTCCACTCAGCACCTGTACTCTATTTACACGAGTTACACAACAGTGTAACCACTTCCCCAATACCATCAACAAATACTTTTAATACATGTAGCCTCATTTATCACTGATTCAGGACAAAATGGTACAATTGTGAATCATGTTACATCTATCACAGGTTGATCTGTAATAACATAGTTCAGCAATCAAACAAGGATTCTGTACAGATCCAAAAAGCACATCCCAGAGACCACTCACATCACTCAGCTGCCGAGAATGCATTGTCTATTGCTTATGTTTACATGATCATGCTGCGAGGTTGTGTATGTTTTATACAAATTTACATTCTTGTGCCCAGCAACATGAGATCAGAGAACAGGAAAATATGAAGATGGCTGATCCTAACAAACAATGCAGACTAGCATATTCTCTACAGGAAATAGTACAGATGATCCAGAAATTATGTGACAGGGGAAGCTTCACAATGTTGCTTTGTTTTAGAAACTTGTGAAATTTGCTCTTGGCAGATTTGTTCAAAACTGATCTACTGCAAGTAATATACAAAATATACTACAAGAATTCTGGCAAATTGTAACCTTTTGTACATACAAGGGGATGGGGATGCCTCTAGAAGATCACTTGATATGCTAGAAATATCAGCTATATAACCCTCACAAATCACACATTACTATCTAAGAAAAGACAGAACACATTGAATACTGTCATCATCATCATCATCATCATCATCATTATCATTTAACCTCTGTATTTCAAGTTGGCATGGGTTGGAGGGTTTGACAGGAGCTGGCCAGCAAGGGGGTTGCCCAGGCACCAATTTGACATGGTTTCAATGGCTGGATACCCTTCTTAATGCCAGTCACTTTACAGAGTGAATTGAGTACTTTTAATGTGCTGCTGGCACAAGTGCTTGTAATGTGGCACCAGCATGGTTGGTTTTCCATGTGGCACCAGCACCTGTGAGCCTGCAAGACAAAGACGTCTTGGCTGAAATTGAAGAGGGCATGACCTAAAGGACATGTTGATATGGATGGACGGCCTGATTTTGTTTAGCTTGACATGTCTTCTCAAGCACAGCAAATCATCAGGAATCTCAGCCCTTTGTCATCTCTAGAGTGGACCTCAATGTCTCACCACTTCATCCTAAGTCTTCCTCGGTCTATCCCTTCCACAAGGGTAAAACAGGGCAGAAGTGTCACAGTTGGAAAAGGAGTCATAGGCTTCTTTAAGGTTATCCCAAGCCTAAAATAACAACAAACTTACACAGCATGCTGTTCTACAGGAAACATTTTTCATTCTGCTATGCGGAGAGTTCCATTACTTACAATGTTCACCTCTTAGTTGTTGCCATATTTTGTCCAATTTTAAGCAATAGCCTAGCAGTAACAACACAAAGATGCCCAACCCTACATTATACTCTGACACAACACAACATTACAGTCACTATATGGTCCCACTGCAGTAGCACTATAGTCAATGTATGGCACAGTAAAATAACACTACAGAACAACCAGGAAGCCATGCATTCATTTCTATACAGTCAGTCAACCCATTAGAAAAAAGCAGTCAAATCTTCTTTAGATCATACACTGTGCCTTAAGAAAGGAAGTAATTTTTGTGAACAGTAGACTGTATGATGCATGTGTGTGAATAGCCATGCTACATGGCAGTGAAACATGGGCCGCGACTGCTGAGGACATGCGTAAGCTTGCAAGGAATGAAGCTAGTATGCTCCATTGGATGTGTAGTGTTAGTGTGCATACATGACAGATTGTAAGTGCCCTGAAAGAAAAGTTGAACATAAGAAGCATCAGATGTGGTGTGCAAGAGAGACGACTGCGCTGGTATGGTCATGTGTTACGTATGGATGAAGACAGCTGTGCAAAAAGGTGTCACACCCTAGTACTTGAGGGAACCCATGGAAGAGGTAGACCCAGGAAGACCTGGGATAAGGTGGTGAAGTACAACCTCCAAATATTGGACCTCACAGAGGCAATGACAAATGACCGAGACCTTTGGAGATATGCTGTGCTTGAGAAGACCCGGTATGTCAAGTTAGACTGTAACCATAGTGCAGCATAACCGGCCCATCTAAAAGTACCCTTCAATCATTGGGCAATAAACTGTGCTTGCGAAGACCTGTTGAGGCAAGTGAAGTCATTGTCATGGCTGATGACAGTACCGCCTGATTGGCCCATAAAAAGCACCATTGGAGCATGATCGTTGTCAGTGCTGCCTGACTGGTCCTGTGCTGGTGACATTTAAAAACCACTATTCAAGCATGGTCAATGCCAGTACCGCCTGACTGGCCCTCGTGCTTGTGGCATGTAAAAAGCAATCACTACACTCTTGGAGTTGTTGGCGTTAGGAAGGGCTTCCAGCTGTAGAAACTTTGCCAGATCAGATTAAGTCTGGTATAGCCTACTGGTTTGCCGGTCCTCAGCCAAACTGTCCAACCCATGCCAGCAATGGAAAGTGGACATTAAATGATGATAGATAGATAGATACACACACACACACATATATATATCAGTGGCGTGCAGTGACTTTTGAGGTTGGTCATGCAATGAATATGAGAGTTGATTGTAAAGTTTTTAGGCTGACCAAAATTCTCTCATGGAATGTGAGCAAATGACGTTTATATTTCAACACAAATCCCTGCTTGCAGTCAACACATTTCTTCCATTGGTGCTGCAGCGCTTGGATTCCATTAGTGAAGATGCTTTCATCCTGTTGGTGAAAAAAGTTAACAGCAGATATGACGATATCATCATTGCAACACTGGTACCCAGCTATGTGCTTTCCATGTGGGTGACTAGATGATAGTCAGATGGGGCCAAATCAGGAGAATAGGGACAGTGATGAACTAATTCAAAGCTACAGCCATTGAAACCAAGGACATGTGTGCTGTAGCATTGTCTTACAGAAAGAAGATCTCCTTTGTCAGTTTTCCTGGGCATTTGGTAACTGCCTCAGCATGTTGGCATAGTACACTCCATCGATGATGTGGCCCTTCTGAAGGTAGTCAATAAACACAATGCCTTTTGCATACCCAGTCACTGAAGCCATCTCCTTCCCTGCAAGATTTCTAGCATCACTCCTTCACAGCCAGTCTATGAAATTTTCAACCAACCTTCGTACTTATTGGTTGAGCTGATTAATTTTAAAAAATCGTTTAATTAAGAGAACCAAATTGGTTTTGTAACATGGCCATAGTGGTTGCTGTTTAAATGCATTTTTTTCCTATTCCCTCTTCCTTTTTATATTTTTTGGATGCTTTTGTATTCACTCTGATGAAGCTCCAAGTTCTAGTCTGAATATCCTATGAAGATGAAGAATATTATTTTCGCAATTCTTTTGTAGGCACTGACTGACATCGGAAGCATAAGCGGCTGAAGGTTCTCAGGATCCAGCCAGCTAGCCATCTGCACTTTGAAACCATCTTGGAAAGAGGTATCATCACTCATGTCGATACCCAGGTCCTGCACTGATTTAGGTTTTGGAACTGTAATATCCTGTGGGCCAGTGTATCCTGTGAGTCCTACATTCAGTTTTGGGTGCTGGTAGCACAACGCTTGGAACTTTCTAGCATTTAACTGCATATTATTGTCCTCAGCCCATCTGTAAATTGAGTCCAACTCCTGCTGCAGATGTGCAACGTTGCTAGGGTTTTGTATTTTCGGTGAGATTTTCATATCAACTGTGTAGCAAACAAGTGTGGCTATCCGGGCAGCTGAGGGCATATCTGAGAGGGCCACTATGAAAAGCAGTGGTCCCAAGATAGTACCTCGTGGACCACCTCTCACAATTTGTTTTTTTCTTTGAGGTGGCTCCATTAGCCACTATTGCCTCAATTCTATCTTTCAGAAAGTCATGTAATCACTTTCCAAGTTTTCCAGCTATGCAGAGATCATGCAGTTTGTAGCATATCATACCATGATCAACTTTATCAAAAGCTTTTGCAATGTCAAGGTATATTACGTCCACATTTGAGTTGCTTCAACATCCAGTCATAGTGTTGTGGGAGCTGGGTCAAGTAGCTCCTACCTGGTTGAAAACCATGCTGGGTATCACTCAGTCAAGGAAAGCAATTAGTTTCCCTCTGACTATTCATTCCATGACTCTGCTGATGTGTGAGGTCAGAGAGATAGGCCTGTAATTTTTGGCATCTGCTCTGCTTCCTCCTTCATGGATTGGGAATATTATTTCCTCTTTCAGTTTGCTTGGCAGCTTGACATTTGCAAGAAAGCTCTGGAAGAGAATCTGTAGTGGTTTCGGCAGGGTACATTTGCGCGATTTGAGGAGGATTACTGGAAAACCATCAAGGCCAGCAGTTGAGCCTGCGTCCACCTCATCTATGGCTAGTATTATATCTTCTTCCTCAATGTCGATGTAATCCACCACAACTGCCTTGCTGGTTATAAGTGAGGTTGGCAAAGAAATCCACCAGTTTGTTCACTTGTTTGTGATCCAACAGGGTGAGAAAGACACTTTTGAACTGGTCATTCAGTACCTCACTGATCTTGGTTGGTTTATCTGTGAGGGAGCCATCCTTCTGGAAGAGAGGCCCTCTTTTGCAGAGTACTGAGGCTGTTTCTTTGGCATAATGAAAGAAGGATTTGGGGTTTGATTTAATGTTTTCTATAACCCAGGCTTCTTTGTTTGCTCTTACCCTCACATAGGATTGTTGCAGCCTTTTTTCAATCTCCATCAGTGTTGTTTTTCGGTGGCACCTTTCACTAGTTTTGGGATGTTGGTTGAAGCGATTTGCAACTTTCATCCATCATCTCATGAGGATCTTCCTCTCCTTTGGAATCTTGTTCCTTTTTGTGTTGGTCTTGTGCTCTGGGACATATTCCTGGCATATGGTTTGCATAGCAGACATGAAATCTTCTAGTTTTCATGCCTATGTCTGGTGTAGAGAGACATTTCAGCCAGTCCTGTCTGAGGATCTCTTTTTGGATTGATTTCCAGTTTGCTTTGTGGAAGTTCAGATTGGAGAGATTTTGGGTGTTTCCCTTAGGCTGTATGTCTCTGGTTACTTTAATAGAGCTGTCCATATATAGACAGCTCTATTATGTTGTGATCAGAAACCAATGTTGGTGTCACTTTCATATTATGAATGATCTCCATATTGTTTGTGAAGCAAATATGCTATTTGCCTTGGTTGGTCTGAGCACAACTTGCTCCATGAATAGGGCATTGGTGAGGCTGAGCAGGGACTCCGCCTGTACTTGTTTACAATGAGTCATTCCTGAGAGCATGAGGCCTTTGGGCCATTTGATACTGGGGAAGTTGAAATCACCCATAAGAAACACACTCACGTGACGTTCCAGTTTCATGAGGGTTTCTTTTATTCTTGTGAGGCACTCTTTAAACTTGCCCATTTGGTTTCAAGCATGGGGTGGGTGGGTGATGTGTATTGCATATGACTATATCGTGTTGTTTTATGTATACAATTAGAATGTCACATACTGAATTTGAGTATGACAGTAGTATAACTGGGTGAAAATGATCAAACTTTAGACCTCTAAATCTTTTTAAAAACATTTTTCTGGAAAAAGTTGAATAACTCCAGCAATTTAGCTTGGAAAAGTACATTAATGTGTCAAATTAAAAAATTTTTGATAAACTTTAATTTTTGAAATGCTGGCAGCCAAACGAACTAGACTTGTCATCTGACTCTGCTCTATTGACTTCTTCTTCTCTTTGGGAATACCATACTGCCTTTCTGACGCCATCTGTAGAAATTCGTTTTCAAATTTTCACTTTACTGATGCTCAAGTCAAGAAAATTGGTCGACAGTACAGTAGTTATTATTTATTGTTTGGATTTATTCCCTCTTCAGAACTGTCAATTACCAATGTGGCTTCCTTGCCATCAAACATTGACCAATGAAGCAATGAAACCTTCACGCTTGAAGTATCACTTTTGAAGCAAAGCATTCTGACAAGAAGGACAAGCCATTGTCATACTTTTTGCAGCTGAGCTCCTCTTTCAAAAAGCAAACACAAACATTCCACATGCAACTCCAGGAAACTAGTAAACAGGAGAATGATGGATTGGTTGCATTGTACAACATTGCATTGCTTGTTGCTAAGTCTGGGAAGTTTCACACAATTGGAGAAACATTACTTCGCCTAGTTATCGATGAGGTTTTGTCAACCGTTATGCACGAAAAACCCGATAACATTATGAAGATCCCACTTGGTAATAACATGATTTCTCGATGCATCAATTAAATGGCCAACAATGTCAATTAGCTCATTAATATCCTCCAGTGTTCTGAATTTTCTATACAAGTGGATGAGTCAACTGTTGTGGACAATCAATGTTTGATGATGTTCGGTATTTCAGCGAAGACCTTCAACTTTGTGAGGAAATGCTGTTCACAGAGAAATTGCCGCTTGATTCAAAAGGTGCAACTATTTTTCACACTCTCAAGTCTTTCCATTTTGAACATAATATCCCACTCAGTAATATTCTTGCCTGTGCGTCTGATGGAGCCCCTTTGATGATAGGAAGATACAGAGGTTTTTCATCACTCCTAAAGTGTGAAATTCCTCACCAGATACCAACTGTTCATTGCTTAGTGCACCGGCAGTATTTAGTGGCAAAAAATATGAACGGTAGATTGAATGATGTGCTACAGTTAGTTATGAAGACTGTGAACAAATTGAAGTCCAGTCCCTTGTCTGATCAAATTTTCCATCAACTCTGTCTGAGAAATGATGAGGACCATACTAAACTCTTACACCCGAAGTGCGGTGGCTGTCAAAAGGAAACTGTGTTTTACACTTTGTTGAACTGTTTCATACAATCATATCTTTCTTTGAAGCTACTCCACTCTCCACTTCATTGATGGCTGCAAGGTGTGATATCTGTTTTTCTTTGTGATATATTCACAAAATTAAATGATTTGAATAAATTATTGCAAGGAAACAGAAAAACTCTCGTTGATAGTAAATTCTACCTTCATTTCGAAATTGGTGCTGTATAAGACTAACATTTCAAAACATCAATTCCATCAATTTCCACAACTTGATTCTTTGAAAGATGAATTGGTTGATGAGGATTTAACTCCATATTGCAACTAATTACAATCATTGCACGATAACATGGTGGAGCGATTTCAAGATGTTACTGCACTGAATATTCCAAATTGGTATAGCAACCCATTTGAGGTTGATGCAGTAGATTGCGAGGACTACGTTCAGGAGGAATTGATGGCATTACAAAATGACAATGACGCCACAATGCGATATCGCCGTAATGGCAAAGAAGGTTTGTGGTACCATCAGAGGATATTGAATTCCTACCCAAATCTGTGGAAACATCTGAAATTACTTTTGCTTGCCTTCCCTACCGCATACCTGGTTGAATCTGGTTTTAGCTATGTTGAAACTTTACTTTCCCATAAAAAAATTGGACTGGATGTGACACAATGAGGAGATTTGCAGCTAAGTCTGAAACCGAATGTATCTGCACTAGCTGCATTGCACCAGACACATGGTTCTCATTAAAAAGTTGTATTCTTTACCTTTAGAATACAATCATTAATTATTTTTGCATCGGTAGTTCTGATCAATGGTTCATTTGGGGAAAATAAAAATCAGTGTAAAAGAAAGTGCAAGTTTACCAAAGTTAATCTGTTTACATAATATAGAGATAACGATAGAATTTTATTCACACTAATCGCAAAATTAAACCCACAATAAAGGATTTGTAAACAACTGCATACTTAGTCGAAACAGAACTAATAATATTTTGGTGGGGTAAGATTGGCAGTTACCCATGCATGTAAATTTGTCTTCACTATACTACTGATATTTATTCATGTGAAAGGCCATCAATTGAGCCGATACAGTTTGGCGCCACTATCGTCATTGCAAACGTTATTATCAAGATACGAAGTGCAGAAGATTATACCTCAAAGAGTGTCATCTAACACTCAAAAAAAAGTCTCAAAAAATCACCCCAGGTCTTATATGTGAAGTCAGCTCTCATCTGAGCAATTACAAGCTTTAAAAAAGTGTCAAGCTGGCAGAATCATTAGCACACTGGACAAAATGTTTAGCATCATTTCTGCCAATTTTACATTCCAAGTTCAAATGCTGCAGAGGTTAACTTTGCCTTTCATCATTTCAGAGTGGATAAACTATTTACCTGTCAAGTGCTGGGGTCAACATAATCAACCACTTCCAAAAATTTCAGGCTTTAATGCACAAAAAACTTATTTTTACCTGAAAATGCACTGCTGAAATTAAGGTGTGTTAATTACGAGCAATGCGAGCAATGGTAAAAGAAATGTGTGGTGTGAAGATGTTTGATATGAGGAGGACTGAGGACTTGATGGGTTGGAGGAATCACTCCATTCATTGGCAAAGGGCAGATGGAGTGCAATGGTATGGGCATGTGTTGAGGAGGAATAAGGAGCATGTTCTGAGGAGGGGGATAGAGTTTGAGGTAAATGGACAGCAAAAGCAAGGTAAACTGAGGAAAATGTGGAGGGGACAGATGGAAGAGGAGATTGGGAGGGTTGGCTTGAGAAGGGAGGATGCCCAAAACTGGGCAAGATGGTGAGATGCTATGACATTGAGGTAGATCCAGCCACCCCCATTAATGAGGACAAAACCCGGATTTAAAATACAGGATGATGATAATGAAATTAAGGTGCCTCTAATATGCCAGTGTACCTTTTATGCCATCAGAAATAGTAATTTTTTTTTTTTATCAAACCTGAAAAGGTGGAAATTAAAGCTGATCTCTGAGATTCAAAGTCAGGGCATAACAAAATACCACGAGGTAATCTAATCTAAGGCTCTAACAATGCTGTTTCTTCACCACTTTAATGCAGAACCACACTTGAATAACAAATGTTTTCCGTGATAGAAATGAAACCAAGCAGGTGAGGGTGGAGCAGTCAATTGTTTTGGGGAGGAGTTTTGGATTAGGTTTCCTATATGACACGGGGAAAGGAAGGGATTATGGAAAAAGAGAAGTGCAAAAATGGGGGGGGGGGAATTCAGAATCCTAATTAGCAAAGAGGAACCTACTATCTTTTGCTTATTTCAATCGCTGGACACAGTGGCCATGATGAGACATGGCCTTCAAGGATTTAGTCGAACACTTCCACACTAGTACTCACTTTTTAAGTCTGGTACTTCTATTGGTCTATTTTGCCAAAACGTTAAGTTACGTGAATGTAAACAAACCAACACACACATACACATATATACGACGGGCTTCTACACAACTTTCGTCTATCATATTCACTCACAAAGACTTTAGAAGACATAGAAGACACTTGGTCAAGATACGGTGCAGTGGGACGAACCTGAAATCATGTGGTTGCAAAGAGAGCTTTCATAACCACACGACCATTCCTGCTAAAAAGGTTTCTTTGATGAAGGAAGAAACTTTTTCTTCTACATGATGTATGGGGCAGCTTAATCCCTAAACCTGCCAAGTTCTTGACAGGTATATGTTTTACAAATAACCCTTCAAGGATGAAAGACAAGTTCGACCTCGACGTAATTTGAACTCAGAAGCCAGAGAGACGTCAGGCATTTGGGGTTGAATTCAACCAACTTACTCGCTTCACTTCCCTAACAACAATAATAATTCGTGGAGACATGGTCAGTTGATCATACTGACCCCAATACATTGGCTGGTACTTTATTGATTCTGGAAGGTTGAAAGACCAAGTTGGCCTCGGCGAGATTTGAACTCAGAACGTAAGGGTTGTAACTAAACGCCGACTTTGCTATTCCGTTGCCCCCTCACAACATTCAATAAGCCTACACAACTTTGCGAAAGAGCAAAGCATGTGGTGCTTATGTCACTGAACACTCGGCCATTCACCTTCCATTCCTATTGGTTTCAAATTTTGGAATACAGCCAGCCATTTCGAGGGAGGGGGAAAATCGATCACATCGGTGCCTGTGCTCAACTGGCCCCTATTTTATCGATATCCAGTATCGAAGGACAAAGTCGACCTCGGCGGAATTTGAACTCAGAACATAAAGACAGGCGAAATGCTTCCAAGCATTTTGCCCGGCCACAGTAACGATTCTGCCAGTTCACAACTTACCTTCCATTCATATTAACACCAAATGGATCCCAATATACTAGAAATAGCAGTCAAATCTCCCTCGTTTGACACATTACCATCTTTAGCAAAGAGAAATCATAAATTAGATAATGTAGGCTTAGGGTACACAATGCCTGAAAAGAAAATACCAGACGACAGACTATATCTGAAAAGAAAATACCAGACGACACAGTTTGTCTGAAAAGAAAATAGGGGACGACACAGCTGGTTATAAGTTCGACAGAGTCGGGGGCTGATCTGGACCTAAACAACAACAACAACAACACTAACTATAATGATATTTATCAATTTTCACTTACCTGATACTTGGCTGCAAATTCGGATGAGGCCCGAATATTGTGAGAACAAGTAAGCTGGGGTGTTGCTCCTATTGTTTTTGTCCGGTTTGAAGTCAACCCGATAAATCTTGGCGCTTTCGTTCGGGTTAACGAGGACCACGTTGAAGATGTCGCTGCGACTGTTGTTGAAGGTATTCAAGGCCTGTTCATCGTAGCTATAGTATTCCCAGAAATTGCTACCCAGCGGTATCATCATGAAAAGAGAGGCGACGCCACCCAACACAACCGAAGTGACGGAGACTAAAAACAGAGGGTTGGCCATGGCTGGACGTAGCCGTAGCCATTACACTGCTGGACGAAATGGAGGACGACGACGACGACGAATCATGAACGATGGAGAAACGATGGAATGGAAGTGTTATCAACTGATGCTGCAGCTGCTGCTTTGGCAATTATTTGCGTTTTTGTTTTGCGAAAACAGGTGCGCGAATGTATTCAATGTGTTTGGTGGTTTGATTGGGTCGAGCAGGCATTCGCTCCGTCTAACAACCTCTGTCGATGAAGTTTGGTGAAATTTTTACAGGTTTTTCGATGTTTCAGTTGCCGTGGATGCAGACAAACAATGATTCGAAAAGAGAAACAACAAAAGAAAGAGAAAGTGTCCGTGTGTGTCTGTGTGTTAATGGACATAAATACGTGTGTGTATATGTAGAAACATGTATAAGGACGTAACCTATGTGCTTCTTATTTATAGAGAATAACGATAGATTGGATTGAATGCAAGGTGTGTGTGTGTGTGTGTGGCAATAAACAGGTGAGTGTTTCTAGCAATATGTATAAATATGTAAAAAAAAAAGATAATAATAAAGGCTGAGGATATGTGTATCGATAAATATATCTATTGCGTGAGTATGTACAAATGTGTATATAAAGTATTTGGTATGTTTAAGTGTGTGTGTGAGAAAAGAGGAAACAGGTTTGTTGCGCGAAGCTTGGATGGATGAACAAAACAAACGTAAACGAATTGAAAGTGATTGAGTGATGGCGACGTCGAGGATGAGGTAAGGAGGAAGTAAAGACCGAGAGAGAGAGAGAGAGAAAGGGGAGAGGGAGAGAAGTAGGAAGTAACAGAAGAGGACAAGAAGAAGACTATAGACAGGTGAAAGTGCATGAGAAAAGAGAGAGAGATTGTAAAAGGTCGGACGAGAGTAAAAAAGAGAAATGTATAGATAGGGGGAAGAGAATGAGAAGAAAGAGAGAGAGTGAAAAAAATAGATAGAAGGAGAAGAGTATATGAAGAGGGAGAAATTAGGGAAGGTCATAAGTAGAAAGAGAAGTACAGATAGGTGAAAGTGTATGAGAGGAGAGAGAGATTGGAAGGAAAATGTAAATATAAAGAAACGAAGAGGTAGAAATTATGCGAAGAAAAGTAAAAGAGTGTGTAGAGGGAGTGAAAATAAAAGAATTGATTGGTAACGGAGAGTTGGAGATGAATTGAAAAGCGAGACGTTGTTGAGGTGTGAGGGATGAGAAAAGAAGGAAACAGATAAAGCCTCGAAGAAAATAAGAAAACGACAGAGAAAGGATGAAATATAGAGTGTAAAAGGTAATGACCAGATATAAGGAAAGTAAAATAGAGAAATAATGAGAGAAGAGAGAGAGAGAGAGAGATGAGAAATGAAATAAAAGAATAAACAGAAGACTGCAGAGAATAAAACAAATTTGAAAGGAGATAAAATGAAAGACAGAGATAGAGAGGGGGGGGGGGTTATAATAAAAATACAGCACACACACATATATCTATATATATGTATATATATATATATATATATATATATGGGTTTGTTGATGCTAACAGGGAAATAGAATTCAAAATATGAGTATATGTATTGATAAATACCAATGAACGAAACTCTCGGGCCTTGAGTCACTCTGTGAATTCTGCCAATTATTAATGGAAAAAAGGTACAAGAATATAATAGAAATGGCGGGAGTACGGAAGAAGATGGGGGGGGGGGGTAAATGCGTATACAAAACAGGTTAAAAGAGAAGAAAGAGGGGGTAAGAGAAAGAGATTAAGGGAATGAGAGAGTGGAGAAATATGAGAGTATAGGGGTCAAAGAGATACATAAAAGTGACAAGATAGGGAGCTGGTAATCGAATATATCGAGTTTACGAAAAGGGAGGAGAATAAGTGAGTAAAACAAAAGAGATAGAAGTGAAAGACCGAGTGAGGGGTCAGTGGATGAGTAGGTGAGAGAGTGAGTGATTGAGTGAATGGGTGAGTCAGTCGTTGAGTGAGAGAGCAAGCTGAGTGAGTTGGTGAGAAAGTGAAGGAAGGTTGAAGTGGACTGAGAATGAGCTTGAGTGGGTGAGTTGCTAATAGAATGAACAACAGAGGACAAGATAGAAGGGAATGAGAAGAGCATATTTATTTTGGCAAACTCGAGGGCTACCCTGGGTGACACATACTGAACTTAGGACTGCAACACAATGGAGTACCACAGAGGTTTCTCAAAGTTAGATTTACTATGGAGCAGCCGAGTCAGGACCCACACAAAGTGTTAAGTAATTGCATTTTCTCTCATCATGTCGCTGTTGTAAATAATATATATATATATATATATATATATATATATATATATATTGTTTACTGCTATTTATTTATCTTTTATCGATTATCTTGTCTCAGTCATTTGACTGCAACTGTGCTGGGGCACCGACTTGAAGGGTTTAACCGAACAAATCGATCCGAGTACTTATTTTAAAATCTAGAATTTATTCTATCGATCCCTTTTGCCGAAACCGATAAATTACGGGACGTAAATAAACCAACACCGGTTGTCAAGTAGTGTGTGGGAACATACACCCCACACTGACATATGTAGCCGCATATATGTCTGTGATAGGTAGGTAGGTAGGTAGGTAGGTAGGTAGGTAGGTAGGTAGGTAGGTAGACAGGCAGGCAGGCAGGCAGACAGATAGACAGACAGATACGACGGGCTTCTTTCAGCCTCCTACCACAAATCCACTCTCGAAGCCCTGGTCGACCCGAGGCTACAATAGAAGGCTGTGTGTATCTCTGGCCCCCAGCGCTGCTTGACGACTGGTGTCGGTGTTTACGTACCCGTAATTTAGCGGATCGGCGAGCGATTAACAGACTTAAAAAAAAAAAAACATGTAGTGGGGGTCCATTCATTCGAATAAAATTTCAAGGCGGTGTCCCAGCATGTCTGTAGTCTAATGCCCGATACAAGTAGAAGATATATATATATATATATATATATATATATATATATATATATATATATATATATATATATATATACGTTTATCAAGTGGAGCAAGAACACACACGGAAATGAAAAATGTCGCTGAAGAGGTCACAGATGTGTGACGAAAGTTTTCCGGACAATGGACAGGCATAAAAATAATAAAATAAACGAGTGAAGAAAGAAAAACATGGTGCGTGTGTTTATTTTGCAAAAAAAAAAAAAAAAATTCGCACAATTTTCTTATTCCAGTTCAAGCTAGGCCGAAAAGCTGCTGAAACAGCTCGCGATATCAACGATGCGTTTGGCCCAGGAACCACTAATGAACGTACAGCACAATGGTGGCTCAAGAAATTTCGTAGCGGTGACGAGAGTCTTGAAGATGATAGGCGTAGTGGTCGGCCATCGGATGTTGACAATGATCAACTAAGAGCTTTAGTCGAAGCCAATCCATGCATAACTGTTCGAGAGCATGCTTCTGAATTAGATGTAACGTATACGACAATTTCCAACCACTTGAAAGAGATTGGAAAAACAAAAATATTTGAGAAATGGGTGCCGTACGAATTGAACGGCAACCCCCCCAAAAAAACAAAAAAACGCCGTTTTGAAGTGTCGTCTTCCCTTCTTTTACGCAACAAGAACGACCCGTTTCTCGACCGGATTGTGATTTGCGATGAAAAGTGGATTCTTTACGACAATCGGCGACGCTCAGCTCAGTGGTTGAACGCAGACGAAGCTCCACAGCACTTCCCGAAGTCAAAGTTGCACCAAAAGAAGGTCATGGTGACTGTTTGGTGGTCTGCGGCCGGTCTCATCCATCACAATTTTTAGGATCAAGGCGAAACCATTGCGGTGGAGAAGTACTGTCGACAAATGAATGAAATGCATAAGAAACTCCGACAACAACAGAAAAGAACTAATTCTTCTCCACGAAAATGCTCGGCCGCACGTCACACAACTGACCCTGCCGAAGTTGAACGAATTGGGCCATGAAACTCTGCCTCATCCACCATACTCACCAGACATCTTGCCTACCGACTGCCACTTTTTCAAGTGTCTCAACAACTTTCTGCATGAGAAATGCTTCAAAAACCAAGACGATGCCAAACACACCTTCAACGCCACCAGAACGCAGGATTTTTATGCTACTGGCATAAATAAACTTGTTTCGTGTTGGCAAAAGTGTGTGGATTCTGATGGTGTTTATTTCGATTAATAAAGTTTTGTTTGAGCCGAGATATACGCATCTAAATTTAAAGGTTAAAAACCGCAAGAACTTTCTTGACAACCTAATAATAACAGGAAAATGGCTTTAATGCGTTCCCAGAGTATATAGAACATTTGAGGAAATACTAATAAGGTATGTATACTAAAATCGTGAAGCATGTTACATAATAACAGGCTAATCAGATGTGAGATAACAACAACAATTCAAAGTAAATAACTCTGAAAAGGGCTTTTGTGCGTTCCCAGAGAATATTACCCTCAGGGGCGCTAGCGTTGGTATATTCGTGGATAAGCCACTAACCGAAATAAGTGGATCTATTGTTTGAAAAAATACTATTTACTTGTTTTGCGAAAATAACTTTAACATTTCAAATACTAAGAAATAAGCATACTCAATTTCATTTTTACCAAATAATTTAGGAAAATGAATGGGTTATTTCCCTTGGCTATATATAAGGATCCCTTCCAGGGGCCAATGGGTTATTTCCCTTGGTTTTTAAAATATATATTAGATATATATAAGGATCCCTTTCAGGGACCCTATTATCGATTTTTTTCAACAATCTGAGTATACCATTTGGTTTCCAGACATGGTTCTACTCACGTGTCAAGTTTCATCAAAATCGATAAAAACGATGTAGGAGCAGTTAGCTAACAACTCCACAAACACACCCACAGACAGAATTTCCCACATATTTAATAGATATATCTTTGCATTATTTACATTAGACGGGCAACGAGCTGGCAGAAACGTTAGCACTCCGGGCGAAGTGCTTAGCAGTATTTCGTCTGCCGTTACGTTCTGAGTTCAAATTCTGAGGTCGACTTTGCCTTTCATCCTTTCGAGGTCGATAAATTAAGTACCAGTTACGCACTGGGGTCGATCTAATCGACTTAATCCCTTTGTTTGTCTCCTCTACGTTTAGCCCCTTGTGGGCAATAAAGAATTAAGAAACGTTACCACGCCGAGCGAAATGCTTAACGATATTTCGTCTGTCTTTACGTTCTGAGTTCAAATTCTCCCGAGGTCGACTTTACCTTTCATCCTTTCGGGGTCGATAAATTAAGTACCAGTTGTATACTGGGTAGATCTAATCGACTGGCCCTCCACCCCAAAATTTCGGGCCTTGTGCCTAGAGTAGAAAAGATTATTTACATTAGACAGATGTGTACTCATCTTTTTTGTTGTTACCACAACGTTTCGGCTGATTTATTCTCCAGCCTTCATCAGGTGTCCTGGTAGGATTTTGAACCAACCCTTGACTCTCATTCCTAAGGTATTTTTTTTGCCGATATTATTATTATTCATTTATTTATTCAAAGCACTGCCTGGAACCTAACTCGCAATCTTGTGGTTAGTAGCCTGCGCTCTTAACTATTACGCTATATGCCCGTGAATTTTAGGGCTTATAAACCTAATATTTTTGTATCCTTCCTTAATATCGGTTCCTATATTCTACTCATATCTACACTAGGTCTACTTAGAAAGTTATTGTGTCCTAGCATATGTGCTGCCTCCTTTAGTTTTCGTATTTTCAGTGGTGTTCTCTGTCTATTATTTTAACTTCATCCCACAGGGATACCTGATCAGCTATACCCAATTTTTCAAAATTTCCTCGTGTCACAGCTTTACGATGTTCCTCTACGCTTATTTTGAGGGGGAGAAATGTTTCGCCTTTGTGTAACTTAACACAACTGCATGGGATGGAGTACACGCAGTTTTTGGAGATATTTGCGAAGTGTTGTGTTACTCTTGAATACCGTCCTGATGTCATATGGACCGCATATCTTTTGTATCTTTTTCCGAGAGGCCTTTCACATAGGGTAGACAGACTGTGGTCAGTTTATGGGTTTATTCTAACTAAATGAGGCAGCACATATGCTTGGACACAATAAACTTCTAAGTAGACCTAGTGGGGATATGAGTAGACTATGGGAACCGGTATTAAGGAAGGATACAAAAATATTCGGTTTATAAGCCCTAAAATTCACTTTATTATTGCCCACAGGCATGTAGCGCGGCCTGCTGACCCCAAGATTGTGAGTTCAATTCCAGACAACGCCTTGAATAAATAATGATAACATCAGCAAAAAAAAAAAAAGAAAAAACCTTAGGAACGAGAATCCAGGGTTGGGTTCCAAATACTACCAGGACACCTGATGAAGGCTGGAGAGTAAATCAGCTGAAACGCTGTGGTAACAAGACGAGGACAAATATCCGTCAGCTGTAAATAATGTAAATAATATACAGAATTCTTCATCTCTAAAATATACTCTTTACTCTTTTACTCTTTTACTTGTTTCAGTCATTTGACTGCGGCCATGCTGGAGCACCGCATTTAATCGAAATAGATCGACCCCAGGACTTTATCTTTGTAAGCCAAGTACTTATCCTCTTGGACTCCTATGCCGAACCGCTAATTTATGGGGACGTAAACATACCAACATCGGTTGTCAAACGATGATGGGGGGGGGGGGACAAACATTGACACACAAACATATACATACACACACACACACGCATGTATATATATATACGACGGGCTTCTTTCAGTTTCCGTCTACCAAATTCACTCATAAGGCTTTGGTCAGCCCGAAGCTTTAGTAGAAAACACTGGCTCAAGATGCCACGCAGTGAGACTGAACCCGGAATCATGTGGTTGGTAAGCGAGCTACTTACCACACAGCCATGATATATATATATATATATATATATATATATATATATATATATATATATATATATATATATATATATATATATATATATATATATATATATATATATATATATATATATATATATATATATATATATATATATATATATATATATATATATATATATATATATATATATATATATATATATATATATATATATATATATATATATATATATATATATATATATATATATATATATATATATATAAGCACAAGAAGGGATGACCACTAGGTGGACATCCAATATGCTAGAAAGAGGTCATCAACGACCCAACCACAAAGAAAAATAATGTTCTCCAGAAAAAATTCAGCAAACATAATTCATCACCTCAGTATATATATATATATATATATATATATATATATATGTATGTATGTATGTGGAGTTAGGTTTAATGTTTCCACTCAATTTTTCTCCCTACCAAATTCACTGAAAAGGAATCAGTTGGCCCAGAGTTATAGCAGGAGAAGCTTGCCCAAGAAGTCGCACAGTAGGACAGAACCTGAAACCATGTGGTGCAATATCGGCTTCTTGAACAGACAGCCTATAGACGTGGGGACGGTCGCTTAAAAACAAAATGGAATTTTATTCAGCCGTTATCATACTGTACCAGTTAGAAAATGGAAGGGTCGAAGGATTACCATCGTTAGGCTGTACTTGAGACATCAGTTAAGTCTAATCCGGCATTGGAGGTAGGGGGAAAAGTGTTACGTCGGAGTAAAAATCAACAAGTGGTATATGAAGCAAGTTATTCAGTAAATGGTGTTTAAAATAAGCTAAGGGTGATGACTGGAGAGAGAGAGAGAGGGGGGAGAGAGAGTGTGTGATTAATGTAACTTAGAGAGCGAGAGAAAACGTAAAGAGAGGAGTGCGAGAGAGAGAGAGAGAGAGAGAGAGAGAGAGAGTGTGTGTGTGTGTGTGTGTGTGAATGAGAAAGAGTAAATCTGTGTTAATAAATCAGCAGTTAAGAAAAGGATTAGAAAAGGATAAAAATGCTCCTATGTGTGTGTGTGTGTGTGTGTGTGTGTGTGTGTATGTGTGTGTGTGTGTGTATGTGTGCGTATGCGCGTGTATGTGTGTATGAGTTTGATCTGTCTGTCTATCCGTCTGTCTGTGTGACCATGCGTATGTGCACGTGGGAGTGAGTGCGTGACTGTGTGTATGTGCAAGTGTTTTATTCGTGTGTTTGAGACAGAAAGCGTGTGCGTTTTGCATGTGGATGTGCGTGTCTTCATATGTGCGCATGAGAAAGGTGTGTATGTGTGCATATGTGATATTTGTGTGTATGGGGGGTGTAAGAGAATACCTGTTTGAGACAAAGCGTATGTGTATGCGTGTATGAGTGCGTGTGTGTGTGTGTGTATTCGTATATGTATGTCTGTGTATGCGTGCATGTGTATATTATGTTTGAGACAGAAAGCGAGTGTGTGTGTGTACGAGAAATATAAGTGTGGGCATAGATTACTCGTACACTAAATAAGATACAGCAAATGTAAAAGAGAGAAAGGCAAAGAGAGATAAACATACAGACAAATAGAGAGAGAGAGGAGGGTAATAGTGAGAGCGAGCAGACTAAGTAGCTGAATGAAAGAGAAAGGTATTATGGTGTTTGTGGAAAGAGGCGGCAAAGAAGTGCAGCAAATGATACACTATATTTAAAAACAGACGATATTAAGCCGTCTGCTACTTTTTTTTTTCAATGTTTCCTTTCAGTCCTTAGTTTATAAATGGCTGAAAGGTGGATAGTAAGTGTTCAATAGCGAAAAATGTACATAAAAGAAAGTATTCAGATACTTAGGAATTTATGTGTACAGCATCCATATGTGTATCTGCGCGTGTACGTGAACCTGTAAATAAATATATACACATTATATAGATATAAATACTGCAATCCTGACAGTTTTCTCCAAGTTTATGCAATGTGTGTGTGAGTGTATAATATAAACGCAGGAGTGGCTGTATGATAAGAAGCTTGCTTCCGTAACACATGGTTCTGGGTTCAGTCCCACTGCGTGACACCTTGGACTTCTACTATAGCTTCGGGCCGACCAAAGCCTTTTGAGTGAATTTGGTTGACGGAAACTGAAAGAAGCCCGTCGTATATATACATATATATATATATATATATATATATATATATATATATATATATATATATATATATATAATTATGTGTATTTCTTCTATCTTAATGAATAAAAATTCTTCTGATAGAATAAATGGGTTAATAGAAACCAATGTAGCAAAGAACACAAAATAATTGTGGTTTAGTTCCTGTTTTTAAGGCAGGAACTCCTTGAAATTTTGGTTATTTGAGTATATTTAAGAATTTAAGGATTGGAGAAAACGCATGTTATAATTGCATACTTTATTCCTACATATGTTTCAAATGATTACAACCTGTGTGATCCATAAGGATCTTTGATACTAATATAAAAGATCCCTATGGATCACACAGGTTGTAATCCTTTGAAACATATGTAGGAATAAAGTATGCAATTATAACATGCGTTTTCTCCAATCTTTAAATTCTTATATATATATATACACAGACACACACATACATATGCATACATACATACATACATATATATATATATATATATATATATATCTTTTAAACAAAATAATATATATATATATATATATATATATATATATATATATATATATATATATATATATACATATATACATATATATATATATGTATATATGTATATATGTATATATATATATATGTGTGTGTGTATGCATGTATATATATGTGTATGTGTCTGTATTTATCCCCCGATCATCACTTGACAACCGATTTTAATGTGTTTGTGTCCCCGTAATTTAGTCAGCAGACGAGACCACTAGAATAAGTATTAGTCTGACAAAGATTAAGTTTTGGAGTCGATTTGTTCAATGTGGTGCTCCAGCATGGCCGCAGTCAAATGACTGAAACAAGTAAAAGAATAAAAGAAGGTTCTTAGGATGCAGGAGCTCATCCTACGAGCTCTACCGACCTTACTGTTTATGAATTCAGAAGTCTTATGTAACGGACCGTCGTCTCGTTCATTGGAAATTTAGTGATCTCGATCACTTATAAAGTATGGAAAGTCAATAACCTGCCTTATAAGTCATAAAGCTAAAGAAAAATGTTTTAACATCATACCTTCCAGCGATCCCATTGAATCCCTGTATAGTGCAGGGAGTTTTACCACACATTTATCCAACTGATTTTCTCCATGGTGTATTCGAATAAATCGTAGTTCCTGTTTTGGGGAAGCAATTAAATGGGGGTTTGCTGGACGGTGTTACTCCCCCACTATTCAATGGTGCACCCTCACATTTAGAAAACACGGTTTACAAAAATCATCTCCCAATACTTTTCTTAAAGCCAGACCGTTTCTTCTTAAACCAGAACGAAAGATAACTTCAAAACGATAAACCAGGCGAACCAAAGAGACTGGTCAAAAAGTCTCCAAGGAATTAATAGAGGGCGAAGTGATGCTGAATAAAAGAAAAGAATGCAAAAATGAATAACAGTGTCAAGAACGACAAAACACACACACACACACACACACACACACACACACACACACACACACACACACACACTTCTGTTAATTATACTAAGTTTTTGAAAAGTATGGCTGGGTTGGTGGTTGGAATCTATATAGGTAAGTAATTTGCTTTATAGCATGTATTAGTCAGTAATAAGGTCGATAATGGCACCTAACAAATTCACCATACTGAAATAGTTATAATTCTCATTTTCAGTTCAAAGTCCAGTGTCAGATCGGATATCTTCAATAAATGCAGACATCCTGCGATTTCTTGGCATGAATTGATCTCTCCAAAACAGGACGTCCGTATTCTGTAAAGGAATAGCACAAGACCGAAGCAATAGATCTTGATGCATGTGCTGTGGTTCCCCATCTAGAGTTGACTAGTTTCCGTAGGATGTAGTTTCGGGAACAAACTTTCAATTTGGTTATTTTGACGTACTCTCTCAAGGAGAGAATGCACTTCAAGTTTACTCCAAGGTAGATAAGGTAGGTACAGTACTCCAGCGGTGTTCCAGAAGCATCTGATGCTTAAAGGTATGACACATTCTACCAGTGACCCAAGTTTGAAAGTGTTTCGTTAAGAAAACAAGTGTTGCCCGTCAAATCACAAAGATCCGAGAACGATGTCACTATTGTTTTTAGCCCCAGGAAGACAAAAACAAAAACAAAAAAAACAGTAATATCGTCCTCTATAGGATCGCTACATTTAGTTGGCAAATATATTTTACGATTCCGTACTGTTAATGTTTATCTCTCGCTCAGAGATATAATATAACTTATCTCTCTTTTAATTATAACTTGACATAAAAGCAAACATTTATGTATATATATATATATATATGTGTGTGTGTGTGTGTGTGTGTGTGTGTGTGTGTGTGTGTGTGTGTGTGTGTGTGTGTGTATAATCAATAAAACATATATCAGAAAAGAAGCACCCTCTAAAGAATAGAGCAGTAAGTATTAAAACAATGTTAAATTCTGATCATAGAATTACTAACGGTTTCGCATGCACGAAAACCGCAGCTTTGCCGACAGCTCGCCAGACTCTATACAAAGAGGGAAAGAAAAACGAAACTTTCTGCCACGCAGACGTGAGGAAAAGCTCAGATATCGAAAGTTAACGGCTAAGTGTGTGCAAATATTTATTCATTTGTTTAATTAAGTGTTGTTGCAAAGAGAAATGATATGAAAGAGAGACTCTAAAGTGAGTTTACATATGATTGAATAATTGCCAGAGAAGGTAAACGTTGATTCTGGTAGCGGTGGTAGAGGAAAGCAGATATGTAAAGAGCAGAGAGGTGAGAGAGAATGTAAAAAGAGAAAGACTGACTTAAGTAGATGATAAAAGAGATAATAATTTTCGTTTTTTCTTTTTATTAGGCAGAGAGCCAATATAATTTCTATAATTTTATGATTGATCAAGTCAGTATAACATATCATTGGTATTTATTTGAGAGACGCACAGAGAAGGAGAGGTAAAGCATTTCAATGGGATTAAATACGTAAGCAAAAGGGACAAAACTAAACATTGCAAGCTAATTAGATTAAACAGTCACCTACAATTCTACTGCATAACTGCACACACACACACACACACACACACACACACAGATATAGATCCATACATGGATTCATAAGCTCCGACGAAGCTATATGGTGATACGCAAGTACTCAACTACGAGTGCATTGCATCTTATTGCAGAAACAAAGATAAGCTAATGAAGGTCATTAAATAATTTCTTGTTCCCTTGTCCTTTTTATAATCTCTTACTTCTCAGGCAATTTTTTGTTAAAAAGTTAAAATTCATAAAAACACGTTTTAAGGTTAAAACCAAATAAAAAGCATGTTTTTTCTTTTTACGATTAATCATTGTAATTAATCATTTCGTTAAGTCAGTAAAGTTTAAATCGTACAATAAAGTTAGAAAAAGGTTTTAAAAAATGTAATCTCATTAAAAAGAATTGTTTCTAATTAGAAACTGAAACGAATAAATAGATTTAGTGACATGTATTTTTATGCATTGATTAAACGTAAATTTGCTGTATATGGCTCTGATAGGTTTTTGTAGAGCTGTTGTACTGGACTACCACTTTGGAGCAATTTCTAGTAATCCCTATGGCTTGTCTTGTTCTTCGATGTTGAAAATAATTTGATACCATGTGTGTCTTGTCGTTTGAACACAAAAGTCTAGCATGTCTGTACAGTTTTTCTGTTAGACAAATTTACGACTTCAAAGTACTTTTACCAATATTAGTTATTGTTGATCGATACCAGTTGCTAATCTATATATATAAAAATGAGAATGTGTGTCTGTCTGTCTGTCTGTCTGTCTGTGTGAATCCCTAAAACTCGAGAACTACGCAACCAATTTCATTCAAATTTTACACATGCCTTACTTAGGGTTCCAGTTGTGTTTTAGTCAAAAAAAATTATTAACTTCTTGCAGAGTTCGAGCACACGGCAACAATATCTCCTCCACTATTTAAGTATTACGTGTCAAAAGTGAAACAAAAACACTCATGTCAAATACTTTCACTTTAAAAATGAAACTATTCCACTAACTGAAACAATCACATTTCGATACTGTAGTGACAGATACTTTCACAGAGAGAGAAAGAGAGAAAGAGAGAGACAGAAAGAGAGACAGAAAGAGAGATGTATATGTATACATATACATGTATATGTACACCATTTCGATACTGTAATGACAGATACTGTAATGACAGATACTTTCAGAGAGAGAGAGAAAGAAAGAGAGAAAGAGAGAGAGAGAGATGTATATGTATACATATAGATGTACACGTATATGTATATATATATAGATCTATACATACATGTATATGTATACATATGTGTAGATGTATATATATATAGATGTACATGTAATATGTATACATATATACATATATACATGCATACAGATATCTATACATATATACACCCATCACACACACATACACATGCACACAAACACACACATTAGTCATTTGTTTTCTTATCCAAAACTACGTCAAAAGTACTGAATGGATCTTTATGAAATTTGGAAATTATATTCTTTGCATAACGGCCATAACTCCCATGAAAATTCATATATTTTTGATGTTGATGAAATTTTAACCCGAACATAACAGATGAGCATTATTTAGAAAATGATGTCACACGTTATCGAGGCTACCATTCTTTCTGGATGTGCAAAAGGGGATGACGTCTTTATTCCAAGAATTCCTCTTACTCTATCAGGAGCAGACATTCCTTTTACATTCAGAAGACTACAATTCCCCCTTCGTGTGACTTTTGCCATGTCCATAAACAAATATCTGGGTCAAACACTGTCTGTAGCTGGTCTTCTCTTGGAAGAGCCCTGCTTCTCACATGGACAACTGTATGTTGGCTGCTCAAGAGTGGGCAGCAACAAAAAAACTATTTGTATATGCTCCACAAGGGAAAACAAGGAACATAGTTTACAATGAGGTGTTATAATCACAACAGCAAGAAAGTATGTACATGATCACCTTCTTTTACGAAACTTCATTGACTTTCATATATTTATATTGATATACATATATATACGTGTGTTTGGGTGCGTGTGTGTATATACATCTCTATATATAAAGATGATGCGTAGTCTAGGCGGCGTTTTTAGATTTCATTAGTCTCTTTAACCCGGGCAACGCCGGGTATTTCTGCTAGTATTGAATAGTTGCATTTTTTTTTTCGATTCATAAAACAGGTCTCTTTAAGAAAAGAATTATTTATTACCATCCAATTGTAAGTAGTTTACTTACAGTTTTAATTTTTTGCACTTGTTATTTAGGAATTTTAGATTTACGATCAGAACGAAGTACTTTCCCTTGCTATTATTTTCACTACACGTAAATGTACAACATGTTACTTGTTTCTCAATAATATTTCGAGATATATTTTTTATGTATCGTTTAAATTTATTGTTAATTATTATGTACATTTTAATCTGATATTAATTGAATTGAGTCATTTTCTTTCGCTGATGCATTACTGGATCTTTTAGATGTTGATTGTAGAGTTTTTCCGTCATTGCCTTACTGAACTGTTTTTTTTTTCCCGTTTCGAGTAACTTTAATTTTGATTCTGATTTCCTTATTCTTTACTCAGATGCCAAAGTCAAAAACAAGTCAAAAAGCAAAAGCCCTTGAATTTACAGAAAAATTCTCAAAAGAATTTGTACTGATACGCAATAACCAATTACATTGCAGACTGTGTTTCGTTGATGCGATAAAAAACATTTTGTCGAGTCGCGTAGAACGAGAAAAAAACATCAAAATTATCTTTAACAGACTACTAGAATTGAACAGCCAGCTACCAAATCGTTTGAATTTAACGAAAACAAATCTTGGGGGTACAAATGGTGACCAAAGTGTTTCTTGAGTAAACATTCCTTCGCACAGGCTCACTAATCCAAGTTTGAGAAATCTCTTTGATTCTGTCAATAAGCTACTGCCATCTCAATCTACGTGTCTAAAATATGTTAATACGCTTAGTGCAAGCACTGTTGAATATTACAAGAGCTGCCTGGCTGATCAAATGTATTTTCAGTTGTTGATGAAAGTGAGGTCGATGACAAGAATTTGTTTATGTACTTATTGGTTCAGTTAAATATCCTGAAAAACTGCTCTTAATAGAATGCTTGCTACTCGATTCCGCTCTTACTGCTGTAGTCATCGCTCAGATCATCGATGATTCTCTAAGAAATATAGCGTTTCCAAGAGACAATTTTCCCCTATGGTGCTGCTCAGTATATAGTAGCTGCTGGAGAAACATTGCAAGTTATGTACACCGAGTTCTTCCATGAGGTTGAAATCAGTCAATACTGTTAAAAAATAAGGTTCAAATATATGAAAATAAGGTTGAAATCAAGCAATTTTTAAGGTTTCAAAAATTGCCCTATGTATTATGTTCTGTACTCGTCTAACGTTTTTCTCTGAAGCATACGTATATTGAGTTCTAAAACTAAGTGTTAGTATCGCTATACCTAAACAAAATATTAACATATTGACCTAAAAAACAAGTAATATCAAAAATCTCACCATTTTGATTTAGTCTCCTCCTTCAAAATATTCGCCTTGGGAGTCTACACGCTTCTTCCAGTGTTCCTGCCACTACAGGAAACATTTCAAGAAATCGCTATTTGGGATACTGTAGAGTCGTGCCGTCGAATTTTGCTTAATGTCCTCTGTTGACTCAAATCTTCTCCCTTTGAGTGTTCTTCGAGCTTTGGGAATAGCCAAAAGTCACACGGAGCCAAGTCTGGGGAGTAGGATGCCTGACGAACAAGTGGTGAGTCTTGCTTGACAAAGAATGCTTGGACGACGTTGGCGGAATGAGCGGATGCGTTGTCATGGTGGAATTGCCAGTACTTTGCTGCCCACAGATAGTATTCCTTGTTAATTGTCTGACCTTGTGGTGCATATTCATGGTGCACAATACCTATGTAGGAAAACAAAACAGGCCGGGATTATATTATCTAAGGTATTCTACTGGTTAATCCCTATGATATAATGCGAAACTCACTGATATATATTAGGGATTGTTGAAATTATATATTACCAATATTGGAGGAGAATATGTAGAAGCCATCACTTAGATACACTTACTATAAACAGCTTTTAACTAACTATACGTAGCTTTTAACTTTTAACTTCTTAAACTCACTAATATCCTGTACGCATCCTTCAAAAGAAAAATGACAACCTAAGTTCCATGAGCTCATAATTAACCCTGAAGAAATCCTACAGTTAGAATATGATACTTTTCTTAGCATTTAACCAAATGTTTAGAACTTCTGATCAACCAGGTGATAGGACTGAAACGTAAATGTAGGTTCTTTTGAGCTTTACAACTTGTAATCAATTTATTTGTACTGTTGTGTTTTTTAGAAAGAAATTTCATCATTTTATGTTGTTGGCACTCCGTCGCTTATGACGTCGAGGGTTCCAGTTGATCCGATCAACGGAACAGCCTGCTCGTGAAGTTAACGTGCAAGTGGCTGAGCACTCCACAGACACGTGTACCCTTAACGTAGTTCTCGGGGATATTCAGCGTGACACAGTGTGACAAGGCTGACCCTTTGAATTACAGGCACAACAGAAACAGGAAGTAAGAGTGAGAGAAAGTTGTGGTGAAAGAGTACAGCAGGGTTCGCCACCATCCCCTGCCGGAGCCTCGTGGAGCTTTTAGGTGCTTTCGCTCAATAACCACTCACAACACCCGGTCTGGTAATCGAAACCGCGATCCTATGACCGCGCGTGCGCTGCCTTAATCACTGGGCCATTGCGCCTCCACCATTATTTTATAACGTACAAATAAATTATTCCTACATCCATTTTTTCCATTTTCTTTTTCCTTCAATATTGATTTTATATATATATATATATATATATATATATATATATATATATATATATATATATATATATATATATAATTAGAGGTTGTGTTAACCTCATGAAGGGATGGTTTCATTCAAAGAAATACTGGTTCAATATCTAGTGTTTTGGAGGAATTCATTTCCTTAAAATAATAGGTATATATACACACACACACACACACATATATATATATATATATATATATATATATATATATATATATATATATATATATATATATATATAACATATAGCTTATATTCATTTAAAAGAAGAAAAAGAAAATGAGATTGGGAAGTTAATAATTGTTTATTAACAACAAATTAATCTTCACATGGAACTGTTTCAATTAATACTTAATAAAGATTAAATTTATATTCATATGACCTGAGGTGTGTGAGTGTGTATGCATATATGCTTGTGAGTGTTTTTGTGTTTGTCCCCACCATCTCTCGACAACTGGTGATGGTTTGTTTACATCCCCGTAACTTTGCAGTCCAGCAAAATATTTCGGTAGAATAAATACTAGTCATAAAAAAAAACAAGTACTGGGTTCTGTTTATTCTACTAAAAACCCTTCATGAAAGTGCTTCAGCATGACCCCAGTCCAATAACTGAAATAAGTAAAAGATAGATCTTTTTCTTTCTCATGTGCAAGAATCTTAGGGCCATACGGTTTGCTTTGTTGCTGTAGCGCCATATCTCTTATCTCCATTCATGATGTATCTTGGCGCCGAAGTATTCCTTTTTTTTTTATCGAATTTCCAATTCATGATGTCATATGTTATACGAAAGGAATATATGAACGAAAAGAACGGAAATGAAGATTTGCGTATTTATTCTTAATACCTTCGGGCAGATTCAAACGCAGTTTATGCTAAATGCTGCTGAGTATCTCGCAGGAGAACAACTCCTTTTACGTTCATTACACACTCGACTCATTCGTGCGAGACAGTCTGGGAAACCGGCGTTTCGACGTGCTGTGTCTGGTCAGCCAGAAGCACACCGGGACCTTTGAGTTTAAAGAACAGCCAGTGGCCTTTGTTTTTGATTTCAGCGAGCAAGCTGATTTTTTTTTTAACAGTGCTATAACTGCCAACTGATAACACATCATTATTTGTACTGTGAACAGCGAGATCTGAAACGAGGATTCTTGAACAGATGTAAAAAGTAGTCGTTTATTCCATATTTGGCATTTTGATATTGAAGTATCGATATATTTTCTACCGTTTGAGTGTGTACTCTTATCCTTTGTTAACATAATTTTTTTCTTATTTACAAGTGAGTTTTGAGAGAATTTATCAAAATCTCTATCGTAATTCGAATTACTATATATGTTGGCATAAAAGACGCACGGGTATATCAAATGCACCCAACTTCAGCAGCACATATTCAGGAAAAATAAGTTTTAGAGAAGTAAAGTTTATGGGTCCAACTTCACATTTAGGACCCGGGGTGATTTCTTTGGGAAAAAAAGTGCATATTATAAGCTATCAAATACGGAATATGTTTCCTTGATATCTGCAACTGTTTGTTTAAGTGAAAGAATCCATCTTCGGTTAATGGATCCAATATGCCTAAAAGTATCTTGGCAAGTTGCTTCAGTATATAAAATTTCTGGTTTTCAAAGGTTTAATGGTCAGGATACCAATGTTTATAATGGTCACGATACTAATATTTCCTTTCTAAAACAAAACTTGGACTCGTTCAGTTCTATCACATCATCGTCGAAAACATCGACATCTCCTCTAGTATCCACTCTGCGTCTTCCTGAAGTAAATTGCACAAGTCGTTGATAGTTCAGAATCAGAAACGTCAATCTTCATATTTTGTGAAGGAGATTCTTCAACTACAACAGTGTTGTAACCGTATTTGTGAGTGATGTTTTCCTTCAGAAAGACTTTTGTCAAACAAAATTCTAACAACCAGCTGCGGGTAAGCGAGTAGTGTTTGTCATAAGCAGTACATCTAATAGAGTTTTTCAGTAGCCCTTCTAACTCTAGTGAAGGCGTGCGACCTAGTGGTTAGAAGGTTGTTCTCACGATCATATGATAATGGTTTCGATTCCCGGGTGATGCATTGTATTCTTCAACAAAACACCCCATTTCATGTTGCTCCAGCCAGC
>NC_142931.1:149426728-149449228 GCF_046866305.1 Octopus bimaculoides
TTTAAGGAAATAAAACAAAAATAAATTATTCGAACCGTAGCGTATCTCGAAGGTGTGGGTAAGGGTTACACCCTGAGTTACATTTTTATGTGGGTGGTACTTTCGGGTCTGCTGTTTAGGCCTGCATAGGCGGTAAACTCAAGAACTGCCCCAGGCGACACACATTCTAGTTATCCCGCTGGTTTCAAACTTGATCTTTCGGCCAATAGACCGGTTCCCTAATAGGCTTGTCCAATAGACGCTATTTGCTTCACTTACAAATTTTCTCATCGTCCTCGACTACCAGAATCACAT
Source organism: Octopus bimaculoides (assembly GCF_046866305.1). Lineage (NCBI taxonomy): Eukaryota > Metazoa > Mollusca > Cephalopoda > Octopoda > Octopodidae > Octopus > Octopus bimaculoides. The sequence goes on from NC_142931.1 coordinate 149,427,023, forward strand.
TTCACCAATAAAATCATTAAATTTAACTATAGGCAGCGAGCAGGTAGAAACGTTATCGCGTCGATTTATCTTCTCCCCACAAAATTACTGGTCTTGTGCCGGAATTTGAAACCATTATCAAATTTCCACACTACCACAACTACAGGCGTTATCCAATTTTACTACTACTACTACTACTACTACTACTACTACTACTACTACTACTACTACTACTACTACTACTAATGCTGCTGCTGCTGCTACCACCACCACCACCACCACCATTTCAGTTTTACCTTCGATATTGCAACCAGACCAAACCCCTTATCAGTGCTACAAAACAATGTTGTAATAATAGAGCTTGGAGATCAATTTCCGAAGTTAATCTGTAATTCCCATTCTTCAGTGATCAAGCATTATGGACACTTGATCTCAAAAAAATAGCCAATCAGGCAGATTTCCTGTTTGACATGATCGATGATTTCAACACCTACCACATTCACTATCAGGCAAAGTAGATATCAGATGCAGTCGTTTCGATCAGCTAATCAACTAAGCCTCCTTACACGTACACCCAGAAGTGTAGAAGTATGTATGTATGTATGCATGTGTGTGTATGCATGCATGTTTGTGTGTGTGTGTGTGTGTGTGTGTGAATGCATGCATGTATGTATATACATGTGTATATATATCTATAATTACATGTATATATATGTTTATATGTATGCATATATGTACATACATATATGCCTGTGCATAAGTGTGTGTATATGCATATATGTATGTGTGTATATATATATATATATATATATATATATATATATATATATATATATGTATGTATGTATATAAATGTATGTATACATATATGGATATGTATATATATGTGTGTGTGTGTACATGTGTGTATATATGCATTCATACAGACATGTAAACACATGTATATCCGAGAATAACACTCAAACTGGGATTGGCACACACACATCGCAGATCCAGAGATCCTTGAACGTTTGATTTGATACACCAACATATATACACTGGCATGCAATATATGAATATGTATGCGTTTATATTTGTATATTATTTGCAGGAGTATATCTATGTTGTGTTGGTTGTGTATGCGTCTTTCTGCAGTATCTCTGTGTATTAGTTTACATGAGCATATTTTGTGTGTGTGTGTGTGTGTGTGCGTGCGCGCGCGTATATAATAAATATATTTGCAAAATAGTAACAAGTTCCTGACCAAACAAGCGGTAAGATTGGTTGCTATGGCAAAGCGAATGAACTATTTATCAAAACAGCTCTGCACTGAAGGCGAGAGGTGGGGGAACATATTTTGTAAATGAAACGAAACGCGCGCTCACACACGCACACACACACACACACACACGCACACACACACATACACACACACACACACACATACACACACCCACACCCACACACATACTCTCTCTCTCTCTCTCTCTCCTTTCTCACATACACATACAAAAATTACACATATGAAACTGAATCTTATGTGTGTGTAGCCTAAACAAGGACAGTAATAAACTGATTAACACTTGGCAGTTTCCATTAAAGGAAGAATAAGGTTTGTGCTAGAATCACACAAAGATGTATGGTCAATTAAGCACAAAATACATATGTCACAACAAAAGCAAAGATTTCTAATATTAAAATACTGGTCTGCAATTTTTAACACTAGGCACCAAAGATTTTATTAGAAATTAGTATAGATGTACTTGAATCAATTTATAGATCCTCAAAAGGCGCCAAACCACACAAATTCATTAAATGGCAACCCTATTTTTCCTTTTTAGATAGACGATCAGAAGTTTTCATAAGAATGAGTTCATAATTTTTCTTAATTAATAAGATCATTGGTGACTACTGCTTAATATTGCTTTCAATATGTGTATCTTCATGGCAGGGTCTATATTTTACCATAACCTTTATACAACTGTGGCAATAGTACCACAATGAGGTTTTTGACAAATCAACAAGGTGTCTTGGTAAACGAACTCGAGGAAATGTTTAAGGTCTTCCAGCAGCATTTCACCCAGCTTTTCGGGACGAGCAATGGACCGGAGTGAAGAAAGGACCTCATGGGCTTCCTCGCCAGTTTGCCGCGTCTTTCGGGGCTGGACGCAGCGTGCTGTGACGGACCGATTGCGGCTGCGGAGGTGGAGGAAGCTTTGTCGGACTGCGGCGGAGTAAGTCACCGGTATTTGATGGTCTTCCCTACGAACTATATTACAGTATACCAGACTTGTCTGGGTATCTACTGGCTAGCGACTTCACCAACTGGTAGCAGAATGGGTTCATACCTAGATCTCTGTGCCGAGGGGTGGTGGCGCTGAACGCAGAGTTGAAAATTTTGGCCGAGGTATAAGCAAAAAGGTTGGCGCGTGTCGCGGATGGACTCGTAGGGAAAGCGCAAACTCGTGCCATTCTCGGAAGATCCATTCAGGATAATCTTCACCTTATATACTATACATTAGAGGGTGTAAATAGATCTGGCAAGGGTAGGGTTCTGATCCATTTAGACCAGTCCAAGGCGTTTGATAGAGTTGACCATCAATACCTAGTGTCGGTCCTTGTGACGTTCCGGCTGGGCCCTGTCTTCCGTAGCTGGATCATCGCCATGTATGGTAACATTAATTCAATCGTTCGGGTGAACGGCTTCCTTTCGAAGCCGTTCTGCATCAGCGTTCGGTTCGTCAAGTATGTTCCCTCTCCACACTTCTGCACGTATCGGCTCTCGAGCCCTTGCTGCGGAAGTTGGAAGCGATAAGGGGCGTCCCTAGTGATCTGGGTCGTGGTAAGTCGGTAACGGCGTATGTAGATGATATCACCATCATTGTACCCGAGGTCAAACGCCTACAGAGGGCAGGTAAGGCCATTAAAGAGTTCGAGGCGGTGGCAGGAGCTAAGATTAACCGTGAAAAGTCAGTCGGCTTGCTTCTCAGCACCTGGAGATTTAAGTCGATACCTCCCAACAACGTCGTGGAGCGTTAGACGGAGGGGCCGGTTAAAATGCTAGGGGTCTGGTTTGGACTAGATCTCCATAGAGAGAAGAATTGGGGTGAGATAACGAGCCAGGTGGCCGTCTTAACTGAGACCTGGTCAGAGCGGTGGCTATCCGTGAAAGGGAGAGCGGAGGTTGCAAATGTATTTATCGCATCTCTAATTACCTACCGCCTAACTGTAGTGCCTTTCCTTGACTTTTGGCTGAATAAGCAGGAACATATACTCTTCCGCTTCTTGTGGAAGGGCTGCAGACCTCTTGTGAGGCGCTCTATCTGTTGCCAACAGCCGCTAAAGGGTGAGCTTGGGATGCCGTGGCTAATGATGCACAAGCACGCGCCGAGGCTAAGGCATCTTTGGTTCTACCTGGATGGTGAACAGGTGTGGTCTCCGTTCGTCAATTCGATGTTTCCAAAGTTTACCACTTTTGGTAGACTTGAACCCCGGATCAGGTGTAGACCAAGGTTGGGTGCCTGGCAAACCGAGTGCCATATGGCATTCGTGCTCTTCAGTCGCGCGGGCATCATGCCAGAGGTTTTGGTTCCATCGCATTTTTTTTATAGAAGGTTGGTAGAGGTTAAATGCGACAATACTCTGGGGGAAACTCTGGGTCTCGACAGTAATCAGCTTGTCGGCCTGTTCCAAAGAACCTTCGGGCCGCGACCTATGGATAACTTCCAGAGGTCCATGACCTGGCAGTGTTTTTGAGGAGCCTTGCCTATTCAGGATAAACTCGCAAGGCATGGTGCTAGAGTTTTGCTTACCTGTCCAAGATGCGAGCGGGACAGTGGAACTGTCCTGCACACGATTGTACAGTGTCCGAAAATTACGGAGATGTGGGTATATGTCGAGCAGCTGCTGTCCCATATGGGAAGAGTACAGCTGTCCTCCGAGTCAATTATAAAGATTGTTCCACCTTCCTCTTTTGGTAAAGAAGGAAAGACCTGTTTTCTCGCAGTGGTAGCTGTAGAAAAAGTGGTTGCATGGAAGACCCGTACGAAAGGAGTTACGACAGGCGTCTTCATCTTCAGCCCTCGTCTAGTGAGTTATTTTTCCTTCTACCTTAAAAGGAAAATAAGGCTGGAGCGCAGATGCCTGTCGTACGGCGTGTTTGTGAAAAGATGGATGGAAGTTGTAAAAATGTTGGGTATGAGTGTACCTACATGAACGTATACTTGAATAATCCAAAGGTAACAGTGATGATCCGGGGCTTGTGAGGTCAGAGCATAACTCGTCTCCCCACTCAATAGTGACGTTTGTTGTCCAACCATTAGATTTAATTGTTCATTTAATTTTCAAAGTCGCTTTTTGTGTAAATTCATTCGTTTTCATGATCCCAAATTCATTGTACTGTCTCTCTCTATGTTTAGCCCCTAGTGTGTAAGAAAGAAATATAAGTCTGTGCCGGGGGTCGATGTTGACGTACGTGAGTTGGTGCCGGACAGTTGGCGCCAGTGGTTGGTATGAACGGTAGAATACGCGAGCAGTTAGAGTCGAACGGTTGGTTCGAAGTGATGAGTGGTTTATGTGTATAACTGATACAGCAGTTTGTGCCGGGAATCGATGTGCAACGGTTGACATCTTTGCTGTGAGGTGGACGATTTGAACTGGTAAAAGAAAGCGGAGTGTGAAGTTGGCTGCGAAAATAGTCAGTGTTAACTTGGCAAAGTAAATAAACAGTGAGTGTCAAGTTGGTTATGAAGACAATCAATGTAAAGATTCGACGCGACCAGTAAAATGAACTCGATCGGTAAAGAATCAGATTACACAAGACATCTAGCCAAATAGGACTATTTCTTCCACTTTAAACAAGTTGGCACGCTGGGCTGGCCTGCGGTTTTCTTAGCTGCTGACTGTTGGAGCCATGTTGATGGTGTTAGGAGGCCACAGTTCGTGACACTATTTTATTCTTTTTTGTTTCAGTCATTGGATTGCAGTCATTTTGGAGCATCAATTTGAAGGGTTTTAGTTGAACAAATCGACCCCAGTGGCACTTATTTTATCGGTTTCTTTTGTCAACGAGCTAAGTTACGGGGACGTAAACAAACTAACACCGATTGTCAAGTTGTGGTGGGGAAACAAACACAGACATACACAGACACACGTGTATATATGTACACACACACACACACACACACACACACACACACACACACACACACACACACACACACACACACACACACACATATATATATCCGATATTAGCGATGGATGCAGTATTAATTGAAAATAGCATTATGTATATCATACTTGACACAGATATACTATCGCAAGCCTGGCAACTGCAACATTCGCCCTGAGAAAGCATCTCGTACAGACGTATAGTTTTTAAGAATCACAGAGATGTATCAGTAGCCGACGAAAAGTGTCTAACAGAGGCAGTGGCATTTCTGAATACATATTTCTGCTTCTTTGAGCGTCATCATTAGCCAGCATCCACTAAATAGCAGCAAATAAAACGGATAAATATTTATGCTACACATGAGCTCTAAGAATAGTTAGTTACCGCATTTGATGGCGTAAAAGATGCACGGGCATATTTGGATCAAATATTTCAGCAGCGCATATTCAGGAAAAAGGCCTTTTATTGCAGTGAGGCATGAAATATTTAAAGCAATTGATCAGTACATTACAAAACATTATAGAAGTACCTTAGCTGTAGTAGTAAACATTATTGTATGTAAAAGGCAAGTTAGTAGTTTAACTGAATATAAAGCCAGAAATCACATTGGTGAAAAATCGGTCAGGCACAAAATTAGATTACGAGGGTGATTTTTGAGAAATTTTTAGAAAAAGTGTTTTATATGTCATCAAATACAGTAGTTTATTTTTCATGATTAAAGATACCCATCAACAGATGATGAAGACATATTGACTTTAAAATATCAGAGGATGCTACTGAAGACGCTCGTGTCCTCTGAAGGGACATTCATGAAATGAACCAAATGAAAGCAATCGAGAATCGAACTTGGATTACAGAAGCTTTATCATCTATACAACGACATTCGCCGAGTAGCAATAGCACTATAATTACTAAGCGTTTTGATGTATCCCCATATCTCACAAGAGGAGCTGAGATTGAAACGGTAACTAATTGTTTTATTTCTGTGTAACGACATCAACTGTATCAATAAATAAAGCACAATTAATTAACTAAACATCGCGCCAATACTGACAATAAATAATTTATACCGTTAAGACGGTTTTCGCTTTTGTGAAAACAACGAAAACGCCGTTTTTAGATCTCGAAAAATTGAAAGTTGGGACATTCATGCATTTCCCAGTTGTATATGCGACATCAGTGAAGTAAAATTAACCTTCAGGCATGGACGTTTAGGACACGCTTAATGAAAATGCTTTGTTTTCAGATTTTTTTTTAGTTTGCCCATGTTTCATATGTTGTAATATAAAGCTTTCTTTTCATAAACCCCAAATTACACTGGTGGTTGAAAACAATGGGAATGTGTATCATATATGCACGAATGGCAGATAAATATGTCCTGTGTATCACATGTAATATACAGAATAGTCAAAAGGTTATCAGAGAACTGGAACTGTTTTACGCTGCTCGCCATTGTAAAGAAAATAGAAATATGACATTATATAGCATACTGCAGACTATAGAGTAAATGGATCAGTTCTATTTAAGAACATATCCTGACATTTACTCTAAAATGATCTCTAGAGAAAGCTTGTGGGTTCGGCTGCTGAAACGCTCTTATTTTGATTAAAATGAGTCTCGTCAGCTTCTGTGAAATCAGAACAACGTATGCTATTTTAGATTGTTTCTTTAAGTCAGTATTCAGAATCCCTTGAAATTATAGATTTAACCAATGGAGAGAAACAATTTATCAAATATTTTTGGAAGAGGAAGGTATCTTGAAAGTTTTTTGATCTAGAGTGTTCGAGCTAAAGTTGACAATTTGCATAAAAGGAAAAGAAAAACCCAATATATCATCCAAAAATAGAAGAATCTTTAAAAAATCAAAAATTATCAACTAGAATATGACAGGGAGAAAACAGTTTACTCAAAGTAGCTGTGCTCAGGCTTCTTCTACGACCTGCAGACGACTCCGGAACCTGGCACATGCGTCCCTGAGAAGCCCTTCGAACACCTCGTTCATCTTAGCCATCACCTCGGCATTGGTGTCGCATTTCAACCACACCCCACATTTTAGTAATACATCGGCGGAATTAGGAGTCCAGAAATTGGGGCTGGTGAAGTCGTAGAAATTTTCCGACAACCATTTCTGACTCTTGCCGGAAGTATGGCAAGGAAGGCAATCCTGCTGTCACACATATGGCCTTCCCGCAGCAACCCTCTCCGGCCAAGGCTTTATCAGCTTTCTATAACCTCGCATAATCGAATATGTATGTATGTGTGTATGTGTGCGTGTATGTATATATGTGTATGTGAGTATGTATGGATGTATGTGTATGTATGTATATGTATATGTATATATATATCTATATCTATATCTATATCTATATATCTATATATATATATATATATATATATATATATATATATATATATATATATATATATATATATATATATATATACGTCTATATGTATGTATATAATGAAGCATACCCACTTTAAATACTTGTAACGTCGGTGTTTATCAAAATATATTTCATTTCCAAAATTTAATAGAATCTACAGACATTATCTTATTGTTTTGTCAACGTCTGCTTTCAGACTGACGTCCGCTCTCGTCCAGGCACTGCTGATAACGCGAAGCAACGGAATCGCAAGCGTCGCGAAACAATTCGTTTGGGGTTTGTGTGCATTTGGTCAATGGCTGCTCTCAAATCACCGACTGTTGCAGGCTTCATAACGTAGACTTTGTCTTTTACATATCTCCATAAAAATGTGTTGTGGTGTGAGGTCTGGTGAACGCAAAGGGTATTCAAGGGAACCCCTTCGTCCAATCCACCTGTTTGCCAAGATCTCCTCAAGGAAGGATCTAACATCCCAATGTTAGTGTGGGGGTGCCCCATCTTGCTGAAAATAAAGCTCCTCATCTTCAAAGTTTTCTCCAATGCTTAGCATGACAGACTGTTGCAGAAAGTTCACAGTAGCGTCAAAAAAGAATGGTCCAATTAATCTTCTTGATGATAAGCCACACAACACTGTAACTCCTGGTAAATTAACATGGTGAACATACGGATTCTCAGGTCTCCAGTAAGTGTAATTGTGGCAAACCATTTAATTTGAATGTGGCCTCATCACTCCACAGAATCTTTGTTGGAAAGTGTGCTTCTTTTATACATTGTGCCAAGTATCACTCGCAATACTGCACTCTTCGGTCTGGATCATCGTCATTAATAGCATAGACTAATCTTGGAACATAACTTTTCCATTGACAACACTTCAAGATGCTTTGAAGAGACGATTTTGAAATACATACCTCACAACTCGCTTGCTGCACAGATTTTCTTGGACTCTGGTGATACGTTTCCACAGCACTCCTTCTTGTTTTGTGGGGGTTGTCGATGCTCATGGTTTTGTAGACATCTTCTGAACAGTTCCATCGGCTTCAAACTTATCTCTAATTCGAATGATGGTAAGTCGCGTTGGTGAATCTGTTTGAAACTCCCTCTTAAACTGTCTTTGCACTTCAATTGCGTTTTCACACTTCCAGTAGTATTTTAGAATGAATTTCCTTTGTTCAAAGCTTCACTCATTATAATGAGTGGTCCACTGTCACTCATTATAAGTGTTTCCAATTTCTGAACTTATTTGTACAATGATCCTCACAAGATATAACAAAGTTTCTTTCAGCACTCGATTTCCCATCAAGAATCTTCCAAAACAAATACAAAAACCAAAGTACGGAGTTGAAACTTTATTCGATTGAAATAACGATGTCCATAACATTTATAATCTACACCGTATTTTCCGGCAGACAAGTCGACAAAGTAGACGGAAACTGAAAGAAGCCCGTCGTATATATGTATATATATATGTATGTGTGTGTATATGTTTGCGAGTCTGTGTTTGTTCCCACAAAATCGCTTGACAACCGTTGCTGGTGTGTTTATGTCCCCGTAAATTAGCGGTTCGGCAAAAGAGACCGATAGAATAAGTACTAGGCTTACAAAGAATAAGTCCTGGGGTCGATTTGCTCGACTAAAGGCGGTGCTCCAGCATGGCCGCAGTCAAATGACTGAAACAAGTAAAAGAGTAAAAGAGTACTTATTTGAAGACTATGGAAATATTTACAAGATTTTTCATTTAATTTTTTCTTCAATTTAATTGTTCTTGTTTTACTCTTAATTGAAAAAGTCTCAAAGATTGAAACCGGTATTAACCTTTACAAAATGTATTTCAGGATAAAAACATTTTAGCATTTTCTACCTTAACTTATTTTCCTTATACACATCAACTCGTGTGTTACTGTTCAACCTTACACACACACACACACACACACACACACACACACACACACACACACACACACACACACACACACACACACACACACACACACACACACACACACACATACAACGGGCTTCCTTCAGTTTCCGTCTACGAAATCCACTCACAAGATTTTAGTTGGCCCAGCGATATAGAAGCCACTTGTCCAAGGTGCTATGCCACGCCTGTGCCTGTAATAGCAATTCAATAAAAAGCAAAGAAGTGCCAGAAACGAAGAAGCAATGGCTGTTAGATTCGCTCTTCTATATTCAAAGCTCAAGTGTTGCTAGAGTAACGTACATGGGTTAGAGATTGTCCGCCCTGGATGACGCTTTTATGAAGGGAGAATACTAGAGGTCTGCTGTATAAGCCTGACTAGGCTGTACGGGATCGGGGGCGGATGGTAAGCTCGACGGCTACCTCGGGCGACACACGCTCCAGCTATATTATTGATTAGAGCCAACTCTTCCTTTCATCTCACCAGTGTTCAATAAACCAAGTACCAGACATATACTGAGGGTTCGTACCAATCAGCCATGTCTATAAAATGTCTAGCATTAGACCAATGTAAGAAATTATTATCAGTACAGAGAATTCAGACTATTCTAATGAAGTTACCTTGTGTTGTTTATTATATTTTATTCATAGTCGTTCATGTTAACATTGCTTCATTGAAGATAGCTATTTTTATTTGTTGTTGTTATTTTTTGTCGTTTTTGTTTTTCATTATTATCTTCTTCGGAGCACATCATAATTGCAGATCATAATTGTTTTGGAATAGAAAACAGATCGATGGCTTCTCACGAACAATTGGTTACCAATGGTTGTTTGATGAATAGATTGGTACGTGACCGTCATGTTTAAGCTGCTGTATTATAGTTAACTAGTTAGCTAGCTAGCTCGATAGGTGGGTAGGTGGGTGGATGGATGGATGAATGAATGGATGGATGGATGGATGGATAGAGAGACAGATGGAAGGATATATAAGCCGCAGATTGGAGGGATATATAAGTAGGCAGGTAGAGAAGCAGATAGACAGACAGAGAAGCAGAGATAGATGGACAGACGGGCGGACGGTCAGACGTACAGACAAACAGAATGACTGACGGACAGATAGCTATCTATCTATCTATCTGTCTATCTGTCTGTCTGTCTGTCTGTCTGTCTAGAACTAGCTAGCTAGCAAGCAAGATAGATAGACAAGTAAGGAAAAAATTGGCAGATGTTTCAAATCAAAAGAGTCTGTTTAATTGTAGCTGTGGCTCTTGTCTGCACACGATACTTGATCGTCGTCAACGTGTCTTGATTATATTTGTCCTGTACTATTAGATAATTTTCCTTAGCTATCGTGTTCCATTGTTTCTTCGTGTGCGGTCAGTGTTCGCGTGGGTGTTGTGTTGAAGGCAAGTTGATGTTTGTGTGCATGTGAGTGAGAGTATTGTTGTGTGGTCATACAACTGCACTTACAGGATAATATACACATAATATGGCCGTAATAGTTTTGGAGTGGAGAAAGAGAGACAGACAGACAGACAGACAGACAGACAGACAAAGAGAGTGGGCGCACGTAAGTGTCAGTGTGTCCTTTCTGTTAAAGTAGATTTGTGCGTGCATACGAGAATGTGTAAAGATAATCGTTCGTGTAGATGGAGAGATGTGTTTAATTTAGTAGCAGTTCGCAAATGTTTTTTTTTTGTTTGTTTGTTTTTTATCTATGGACCCCTTTGATTACTATTTTCTTCAGGTAGGCCTCCAAACCCTTTCGAAGTTTAAAAAGTAGTCTTATTCATAATGTTCTCAAAACTCGTATTTTGTTTTTAGCATGTTCACTTGTGTAGGTTTGCAATAGCGCTTTCTGAGAGAACGTTTCTGTGGCCGGAAACGTTAAACAATGCTGTTTCTTACAAAAAAAAAAAAAAAAGAATCTAAATAAAATTTTTTCATAGACTTTTAAAATACTATTGTGAATATCCAATTTACTATTTTACTTGAGTGAACCTCATAAAATCTTACGTGGACACCCAGAGATCATATAGTCCCTGGTTGAGAACCACTAAATTAGAGAGAAAAGGTGAATGAATGGATGTGTGAGCAGCTGTAAATATACATGTGTTTCTTCGAGCATGAATGCATACTCGATTGTGCAAGAAAATCTATGTAGGTTGAGCAAAATAAGTAGTGATGATGAGAATGTCGTTGTGTAGGTATGTGTATATGCTTAAATAAGATATACTGTAAAATATATTACTGTATGTAAGGGTATATAAGATACACTTGTCAGACAAAACAATCACCTTGGGTTCAACATGCAACAATGAACCTCCCATAAGCTTTAATGCATTAAAAACTATTTTTCCTGAATATGCTGAAAATGGCGTCTAACACTTTCAAGTATCTTTTATGCCATGAACTATGGTAGTTTAACTATATTATCAGTAAAGGAAGTTAACACAAAATATATTTCATCACGTGTGAATTCTTCATCTTTGTACAAACTCTGAATTGACTAAATTCCGTTGACAACAATATATTTATTAATGCAGAGTAAGTGGATTTATGAAAGTTTATATTGTTTTGATAAGTCTTCCAGCAAACCTGTCGATGCGTGTACATACACACGTGTATACATGTAAACATACACTTACGTGGTCGCACTAATATACGCAGGCATGCATATGCGTACGCACATATACACGTACTCAATTTTTTTTCCATATCATAAACTTTATATGGTTACACTCGACAACAAAGATTATGCTACTGGGGTAAAAGCATGTGTTTTAAACTAAATGGAGGATGCTGATTCCCAGTCCGCATTCAGAATTGTTCTACCATGTCAGGTCATTGAGTTATGCGCAAGATTATAACTATACTTACGGCTAGAAACAGGACATATTATAAAATTTGCTAAAATGAAAGAAATAACAGCAATAAAACAAAAAGTGAGAAAGTTCATTATTTAGTTTAGCAATAGATGGCGCTGACGTATTGTGTGCAAGCGCCAAATACGTCAGTTTATTCTTAGTAACTCTAAGTGTCATTTGCGCTGCAGTCACGTGTGGTATGTGTTTCTCTCGCTCTACGTGATTACTGTTTTAACTGAGTTCATTATGTTAGATCATGAAGAGGCGAGGCTGTGTGAATCACCAGAAAACTTTTGTTATGCTACTAAATTAAAAATTGCCCACAAATATTATTTCGGGTGTAAAATTGGGGATCAAGACAAGAGGAGGGCACCTCATACATGCTGCACTGTGTGTTACGGAAGGGAATGCCTTTTGCTGCACTAATGGTATTGTGTGAGCCAACCAATCATGTCTCTGATTGTTACTTTTGCGTGACTAATATTAGGGGTTTCTCAAAGAAAACCAAAGCAAAAGTTGTGCATGCAGATTGTAAGTAGGCTCTAAAGCCGGTCCCACATGACTTCGAAAACCCTGTCCCAGTTCCCCTCTCACATGATTCACTTGAAGACCTTGACACGTCACATGATGAACCCCCTGATTCTCCTATCGACGAAGAGTACCTAGCTAATTCTAAGAAAAATGAGCCACGCTTGTTTAATCAAGATTTGAACGATTTAATAAGAGACCTGGCATTGTCAAAGGAGAAGGCAGAAGTTTAGGGATCCAGACTACAGCAACGGAATTTCCTACAGCAAGGCACGAAAATTTCCATTTTCCGTTCTCGCCATGAAGGCTTATCTGTCTTTTTAAGCAAAGAAATAAAGCTTGCTTCTGTACGGTTGTTAATGCACTCGTGCAAAATCTAGGACACATGCATGTGGCTAACGAATGGAGATTGTTTATAGACTCGAGTAAGGTTAGCCTCAAAGCCGTGTTGTTACACAAAGATAAAGAAAAATCATCCATTGCTGTGGGTTATGTGTCGGTATGGAAGAAACTCATGAATCGATGGAATTCATTCTGCAAGGAGTTAATTACTCAGCTCGTAAGTGGAATATTTGTAATTTAAAGGTGTTTTCCCTCCTCCTAGGACTGCACCTGGAGCATGAAACGTTCCAACGCCACTACACTAAAAGGATTGTATCAGTGCAGCAGATGAACTACAAGGAGAGGCGGCTAGAAATACGACTTTACTCCTAGGAGCGAAGATGCGACTTTGTTCGAAACGCAAAACACCCTTTCTTTCCTCCCCTGAGCGTCTTATTAATACTTTGTATGTCCCACATCCTCGCGTTGTGGTTTCTTTTTGTTGTGTTTTTTCTTTATTTTTGGATTAATTAATTACACACACACACACATGTATGTATGTATGTGTGTATATATATATATATATATATATATATATATATATATATATATATATAGATATAGATATAGATATATAGATATAGATATATACATAAATGTAATATATATATATATATATATATACCGGAAGAAATCCCTAATTACCTCCCCCTATCTAGAACTCTTCTTTCTCAGACTGGAACGAACACGACACAATGAAGTAGAGAAATTTGAAAAGACAACACGAAACCGATTATTTCTCAAAATACAATGTTTATATACCAAAAAGATTTTATAACATTTTTCTAACATTTTTCTGACATAATTTAAATATATACTTTAACCATGTAACACAAGCCTTCTGTAGTTTTTTCACTCTTATTATCTTTTATACATCCAACCACGTGCTTTCACATACCAACTTTCTCACCTATATATATATATATATATATATATATATATATATATATATATATATATATATATATATATATATATATATATATATATATATGGGCTAAACTGGCAATATGACCATCCCCAAGTACAACAATATATATATATATATATATATATATATATACATGTACATATACGTGTGAGTGTCTGTGTATTGTTATTCTAAGACAGGGTCACCAAACTACGACCTGCGAGGTCAGTTCATCCGGCCCGCCGCTGCACTGTACCTTTTATGTAAGTACCTGCAATGGGAGTTCATTTGCCTCTGGTATGGCATCAGTGAAGTATGCACATCGAACGAGGTTGAGCGATGAATACTTGAAAGCAATTCTCTTGATTAGAGGCAGCAATTCCAAAGCTAAACACCAGTTTCACAAATCTCACCAACCTTTTTTGCTGCTTATTTTGTGAGATTCGGATCCGTGTGCACTGGGTGTGATATCACTATTTATTGCTAATGTCGAGTTCTTTGATAACTGTTTGGTAAATAAATATGTTGGTTGTTTTTATTTTTTGTGTATTCACTGTATTGTAGTGAACAAAATGATTATGCGGCTCGCGCTCGTCATTTTCTCAGTTATTTGGTCCACCGTGGAAAAAGCTTAGTGACCCCTGCTCTAAGAAACTAATAATTATAGTAATCCTTTCTACGAAAAGCACATGGACTGAAATTTGGTAGGAGGGGGACCAATCGATAACATTGATCCCAGTGTTTCATTTGTATTTAATTTATCAACCCCGAAAGGATAAAAGGTGAAGTCGATCTCGGCGGAATTTGAACTCAAAACGTAGTGGGAACGAAATGCCGCTAAGCATTTTACCCGGCGTGCTAACGATTCTGCCAGCTCGCTGCCTTTCACTGATAATTATAATAATCCTTTCTACTATGGCACAAGGCCTGAAATTTGAGGGAGTTGGATGGATAGTCGATTTAATCGACCCCTCCTCGTGTTTCTCTGGTACTTGATTTATCGACCCCTAAAGGATGAAAAGCAAAGTCGACCTCAGCAGAATTTGAACTCAGAATGTAGCGACAGGTGAAAAACCGCTAAGCATTTCGCCCGGTGTGCTAACGATTTTACCGGCTTGCCGCCTCACTGATAATTATAATAATGACAATTAGAAAATTGTTTGTTATTAAACCTAATAAAACTAATTATTGGCTGTAGAATCTATAAAAACAAAACCAGTGCACATATGAAAACGCTAGATTTATGACAAACACCATAATTTCGTTTGCTTTGTCCGTATAATAATAGATCATCTGTTGGGAGGCAGACGACTCAGTCATCTGACATTAGTATTCATGGCCCTTATTTTAAAAATAATGAATCGTATAACAAAACAAAAGCAAAAAAGCAACTATTCTTCTTATTCATTAATATTCATAATTTTCTTCGCATTTTTACCAGAAACGAACGGTAAAGAAAAATAATGAAGATTAAAATAAAATACAGAATGAAACTGGTGAGAAATCCAGACATGCAAAGGTGACCTCTCTTTGTCAGTAAATATACTTTACTTCAGATCTGTCCGAAACGTTGTGAAGGCTCGCGGCTATATGGCTAGGGTGTGCGGCTCATAATCATAAAGTTGCCGTTTCAATTCCGGGTGGTGTGTTGCCTCCTCTCGAAAGCTGTCTTTCCCTCATGATGCAACATTCTTGATGTTCCACTGGAGCAAGGCTGAAGGAGCCGAGACAATGTCTATGTGTGATCGCGACAACATACGCACCTAAAACAATTAGTGAAAACATAGTATTTGTATATTAGTGCTTAGCCCGTGCGCCTCAACTCAATCTCCGAGTCAGACAGGCAATATACAGAGAAATCCCGAGAGCAGTAACAAATACGGCAGACTCCTGAAGAAGACAGCAGAAAACAACAATCATAATGTCATGAGTGGTTTATTATACCGGTCTTTTAAGCCGAAACGCTAATTTAGCGAGACAAACCAGCATATATATATAATAATAATATAGATAATATATGAATTTATAAATATTAATATGGCAGTGACGTAAACAAACCAGCACGATAGTAGGGGACAAACACGATAGTAGGGGATAAACATGCTAGTAGGGGACAACATAATAGTAGAGGACAAACGTAGACAAGCGCACACCAACACACACATCCGTTAATGTTATAGCGCCGGCAGAAATGTATGCATGAACATGATCTATCCGATGTCCATGGATGCTACGGACTGTACTGTAATCATCTCCAGAATACGGACTATGATCTTAAGAAACGTGATTTATGGAAACGCGCGTAGCGATGCTTTACAATATTTATAAATTCCATCCAAGGATTGTTATCATTATTGTTATTAATGTGTGTATATGAGAGTGCGTGTGTGTGTATACGACGAGCTTCTTTCAGTTTCCATCTATTAAATCCACTAAGAAAAGCTCTGGCTGGTCCGAAGCCATAGTAGAAGACACTTGCTCAAGCTTCTTGTGACACATTTACTCTTATATTGACAAGCAGTATATTCTTGCTTATGGCATATAACCGGTCTGAAAGTTACCAACGATTTCACGTTAACTAAAGCACTTGACAATATTGACGGCTCTTCAATCATGTTAAAGCCGAAGTGCATACATTCTTTTTATGCTGAAAGTAAGTATATAGTATTGGTTCGTTCAGTTGTGAAAAAACGGAACGAAACGAAAAAGGTGAAGAAAATTTATAACATTTTCCTGGATGGAAAGATCTGCCTCCTATGATAGGCTGTTAGCTGCGACCGAGCGGTGTCTGTTGTGCCTGCCTACATGTTTTCCTCTCTCTAGTAACATAATAATAATAATAATGGGGTAATTGAAGGGGACAATATCAAGCACTCAGTGATGAGGGAAAGGATCAGAAGAGAATGTTATCGCAGGGTGAGAGCAATACTGAAGACAGAGCTGAACGCGAGAAACAGGATCGAAGCGATCAATGCTCTAGCCATACCAGTCGTGACTTACAGTTTCAATATCGTTAACTGGTCAATTACTGAAATATGTAATGTTGACAGAAAAATACGAAAACTGTTGACAATGCATAGAATGCACCACCCTAAGGCAGATGTAGAACGTCTTTATCTGCCAAGAAAAGAGGGAGGCCGAGGACTTCTACAGCTGGCATTATCAATGAAGGTAGCCACAATTGGCCTAGACACCTATCTGAAAAACTCTGAGGACTGGATGCTAAAACTTGTCTTAAAACATGAAAGCAAGAAAGCATCTTACTCTGTAACAAAACAGGCAAAGGACTATCTAAGTGAATTCCAATTGCAACAAATTCAAGAATTAGACGAACTAGAAACACCTGCAGAAAAAGCTAAGCGCTTGAAAACCCGTGCAAAAATTGCTGCCTTAGATATTATGACTGAAAAATGGCATGGAAAACCTCTCAATGGCAAATACCCAAAGAGAGCGAATAATGCAGATATTGACAAAGCCCTTACCCACCAATGGTTAATGGCCTCTGGCTTGAAATCAGAAACAGAGGGGTTTATCATAGCAGCCCAAGATCAATGCCTACCTACAAAGAACTACCAGGCCAACATATTAAAGAACGGCAGCTCCCCATTATGTCGTATATGCCAACAACAAAATGAGACCATCGATCATGTCGTCTCCATGTGCAATCTGCTTGCACCTACAGAGTATCTCAACAGGCATGATAGAGCTGTACAATATATTCACTGGGTAATATGCAAAAACCTGGACTTGCCCCATGACAAAAACTGGTGGGAACACAAACCACCCCCAGTACTTGAAAATGATCACATTGCACTCCTCTGGAACTTCACCATTCAAACTGACAGAAAGATAGACGCAAATAGGCCAGACATCATACTGAAAGACTTCAGACAAAAATCATGCCTCCTCATTGATATGACTGTCCCAATCGATATAAACGTATCTGTCAAGACCTACCAAAAACTGAGCAAATATAAAGATCTTGAAATAGAAATGAGCAAAATGTGGAATCTGAAGACGAAAACAATACCTATTGTCATAGGTGCCCTGGGAATGACAGCGAAACGGGCTGATTACTACCTAGCTCAGATACCAGGAAACCCCAAAATGGCTGAAGTTCAAAAGATAGTGCTCATGGGAACTGCCCATATCCTACGTAAAATACTGTCTATGTGATCTCAAATTTTAAAGCAAACACATAATTTTCTTATGGTTTCTTAAACATTCACTTGAACAAAACTGTACAAATCCAAATATATGGTACCCTAGGCATAACACCTACATGAACTTCTAACTTGTTGTTTCTTGAGGTCTCTGGGTGAGACTTGGATCCAACTTGTAATGCAAAACAAAAGTCAAACATAAAATAATAATAATAATATTAATAATAATAATAATAAATATTCAGACAAATACAAAACAAAAACACCAGGACTTACAAATATATATAACATACAGAAAATTTCACTACTGGGCACTGCATACATCCTACGCAAAGCACTTTCAATACAGTAACCATAAGAGCATCACAGCAAACCACAGCACATACTCAAAGCACACAGAGCTGCGCTCGGTAGTGAAGTGAAAGCACGTTATGAAAATAAAACTACTGAACAATAATAATAATAATAATAATAATAATAATAATAATAATAATAATAATAATAATAATAATGATGATGATGATAATAATGATAATAATAATAATAATAATAATAATAATAATAATAATAATAATAATAATAATAATAATAATAATAATAATAATAATAATAATGGCAACAGTCACGTTGCCAAAAGGAATTTTTAAGAAGACAGCAGATAAAACGCACCTGAATCGTGTGATTTTTTTCTTTTTCTTAGAATAATATTCTTCTTGACCAAACAATTTGACTATAAAGGATTCCACTGTTTCTCCGACCTATTTTTGTGTGTGTGTCCCTCCATTGTTGCTATTGTTGGACAACATCGCCTCTGCTTCGTAGGTTACAAAATCAGTATTGCACTGACCATTCACTAGGCATTCATTTCTAACCCTACATGAGCATTTTACCTTTTTTTAAATCTTTATATTCCTGATCGTACAATTCTACCATAATATAAAAATGATATAGGCTCGACCTGACACAGTTTAAATTCACACCTACAGTATGCTTCGCTTGCATAATAAATATTTTTTTCTACTCTAGGCACAAAGTTCGAAATTTTGGGGGCGGGATCCAGTCGATTAGATCTACCCCAGTACGCAACTGGTACATAATTTATCGACCCCCAAAATGATGAAAGGCTAAGTCGACCTCGGCGGAATTTGAACTCAGAACGTAAAGACAGACGAAATACTGCTAAGCATTTCGCTCGGCATGTTAACGTTTCTTATTTCTTTATAGCCCACAAGGGGCGAGACATAGAGGAGACAAAGAACGACACACAAAAGGATTAAGTCGATTACATCGACCCCCATGCGTAACTGGTACTTAATTTATCGACCCCGAAATGATGAAAGGCAAAGTCGACCTCGGCGGAATTTGAACTCAGAACGTAACGGCAGACGAAATACCGCTAAGCATTATCGCCCGGCGCGCTAACGTTTCTGCCAGCTCACCACCTTTTGCATAACAACTATTATTCTTCTCTATATCCCCACCATATACCTCATTCTAAATTTTTTTTCATTTGTGAATTAATCCAAATTCTTTCCCCTAAATAGACGAAGGGAGATAACCCGTTGTTCTTGATTACCTTATATTTTCCTTTATTTTGCACAAATCTTTAATTTCCAAATAGAAGTATAATAGAATCTTTATATCCATCTAATAGTTTTTCTGCATAATTGAACGAATCTGCTATTGAAATGCTACATAATATTAATAGCATTAATCTTTCTTTAGAATAATTAATGAAAATTTTCTTCGTAACCGAACCATAATGCTTTAAATTTTATTTTACATGTATATCTCCACTATTAATTGATTTTAACAAGTAAAGATATACGACTTTTTACGAGAGAACCTTTAATTTAATTCCTGTCCTATAATTACCTAAATATAAAATATAGCCGTATTCTTTCTTAGCCATAACTTTAAAAATATTAAAATCTGCACATATACGTTTTATCATATATCCCTAATCACTTATTGTTATTTATAATTTCTTTCAATTAACTATAATATTATTTCGTTATTCTTGCGCCCCACCAGCAAATTTATTTCTCTCTATATTATTACCCCCCCCCCCCCACTATTTCTTATCTTTCCTCATTAATTCAATCTTTTTAACTAACGTCTTCACAATATCTTACCCTAATTACACTATGTGCATCACAACCCTTAAACGTCTATATATTCTCTTAAATGATTGCATAATATCTATTAAAACACATAACCATCTTTTTAAAATCCCTAATAGGTTTTTGATAAGTTTTGATTAGCTAATACCTCTCAGTATTACTCCCTTGGCGTCCCATCTTACTTTTCTGACAAACTAATGTTTACATTACGTAGATACTCGACATATGAATATGTAGTCCTCATCCATCTTATCTAGAAAGTTCTTTACCACCAACTTGAATTCCTGTGAAAATATGGAGGCATTAGCCTTTTGAATGAGGCAGCCCTGAAGAGAACTGGACTTTTTGTTCTTATTTTTTACATGGTTCGAATCTTCCGAAGCATTGTTTACATGGTGACCAGATTGAAACATGTGTAGGCAGTTCTTATGCTTATTTTATATTATATTAATGCATGTTCATTTGAATTTTATTTGTATTAAACCATTTGCTATGTTCATGTTGTGATCAAATAAAATAAGTCTCCATAATATTTTTTCTCCGTTTTCTTATAGTAAAATATGTATGTATATATATATGTGTATGTGTGTGTGTGTGTGTGTGTGTGTATTTATATATACGAAGAATTGAACAGATAGACTACAACAAGGAAAAAAGGTTAGACGAAAGTAGAGCAAACGGGAAACTAGACGAAAACTTAAAGGTCGAGGAATATAGAGAAAGACACGATACACGAAATATTTGCAGCTGAGTTTTCCTCGTCAGTCAATGAACCAAAATATCATCGTGGTTTCGCACCATTATCATTGAGACCACTCTATCTCGGAGGTGCTAGTGCTGTTATTAAGCTACTGGGACAAAGCTAGCGAATGTATATTGAAACAGAAACAAACATGACAATATATAAATACAACAGACGACGAATTATGTATACATAACAACGTGAAGCCATACGGCTCTATTGAACCGTAGAAAAAAATAATATTTATACATATACCACAATTACAACAGAAAATGCCTTGCAGCTATCATACGAACTGAGTGGGGTAGTGTAGGGTTAGGGCGTAGCTGGAGCCCAGACCAGCATGACCAGTCTGGTCAAAGGCATAGCGGAAAAGAACGACACCGCCTTCACTGGACACCGGTCACATGGTAGGGTAGAGGAAGTATATATATATATATAGAAAAAGAAAGGGAACAGAGAGAGAGAGAGAGAGAGAGAGAGAGAGAGAGAGGAGGCAGAAGCAAAGGGAGTGGAGAAACAGAGTGAAAGAGAGAGAAGAGACAGATACAAAGGAGGCAAGAGTGGGAAGAGAGAGTAAGAGTGGAGTAAGAGTAGAGGTGGAAAGGACAGAATAAGAGTAAAGAGTTAAGAGTCATACCATAGATATTCCAGGAATATTTTTTGCAATAAAGTGACAAAACAGGGAGTGCGCTGTGCTACATGGATGGATTAAGGATTGAACAGAGAGAATACGACAAGGAGTTAGACGAGAATTAGACGGAAGTAGGACAAACGGGAAACTAGATAAAGACTTAACGGACGAGGAATATAGACAAAGACACGATACACGAAATATTCACGGCTGGAGAAAAGAAAACTCCGAATAACACGTCCTTGTTTTCTTTGTATCGTCTATCTGGATGTTTTGTTGTCCCTTTTTTGTATCACCTAACTGTCTGGATGTTTTGCGTTCTTGTCCCATTTTTATATTTTTCATATATATATATATATATATATATATATATATATATATATATATATATATATATATATATATATATATATTTATATATA
>NC_142931.1:149454228-149459228 GCF_046866305.1 Octopus bimaculoides
TGATATTACCGCACCTCTTATGTGTCCATAGCCTACACCAGGTACATCTTATGAAATTTCTACCTACGCCTTTTCTACATATCAAGCAGGGCCATTTCCCTGAAGGGATTTGTGATTTGACTGCTCTCCTACTTACTAAGGCTTTGGATTTTGCTAAATTAACTCTATGGCCCTTTGATTCTAGTCTTGCTTCTACACCTGAAATTTCTTCTCTATTCTTGTAGAGATTGGCTGGTGGACAGACCCTGAACAAAGCTGCACAGAAAATTATGTCCGGTTACATGTGCAACTGCTAATACTCTTTGCAACGGAAACATGTGTAAGTTGTAATAACCATAGACATCTGCTGTATGAAATTGTAAAATAGAAGGAAATAAATTTTGAGGATGAACAAGTCTCCATATTCTATATCATTATTGCTAATATACAATCCAGAAAATATTATCATCCAGAGAAGTGAACATGGAATTATTCATCAGGGAAATTTACAGTGTGTAACAACTCATAATTGTCATAGACGTTAAATATGAATCAATGCAGTTAGCTGTAACCAGGAATGTAATTGAGAGCCGCTACAGTATCCACCCTGATAATATATCCCTCTAAATTCACACACGCATCTATATAGATATGCAGGGATAAATTTTCAGGCGGGCTCCACCGTAAGAGCTCTCAGATAGAGTTCAAGGTTCCAGCTTACCATATCAAGTAGTAAGAAGCACCATGGATTATCTAGGACGAGCAATTCCACTGTAAATCTTCTGATGGATAAATTCCAGGTTCACTTCACTGAATTTTGGAGGAATTCTGTCAGATTAAATTATATACCTGTGGTATAAGGAGGTTACTTAAGATGTCCATATGAAAGGTGTTCTCGTTAAGTGAGTTTCATATTATATGGAAGTCATTGTGAACTTTATGTGTTGCTATGATTTATAAGAAAGATATTTTAACCTGTTGAGAACGTTGATAACAAGAGCACTCGAGAGTGCAAACCTCCACCAAGGCAGCACCAAGTACTCCGAATTGGAAGTGGAAATGACAAGACTGTAGGGAATGCGAGAGGGTAATGTAAAAGTGATGATCGGATCGTTGGACTCAATCCTATAGCAACCTCAAGACTTCTTAAGGCAACTGGAAATCCCATGCAAAACTGATGTCTTGCAAAAAGCTACCTTATCGTGCACAGCACACATCTTAAGGAAAGTATTATCTCTCTCCGAGGTCGTTGTTGTGACTTGACAGATGACTAAAGACTCCGGTGCATTTTTACCTACACAGTGTTACGAAGAAGGAATGATAATAATAATGATAATAATAATAATAATAATTACATGAGCCGCACTTACTACTACTACTACTACTACTACTACTACTACTACTACTACTACTGCTATTGCGGCTACTACTGCTGATATTACCGCTGCTGCTGCCACTACTGCTACTGCTACTGCTACTGCTACTACTCATGCAGCTGCTACTGCTACCATTGCTACTACTACTGCTGCTGCTACTACTGGTACTGCTGCTACTATTCCCACTGCCGCTGCTGCTGCTGATAGTGATATTGCTGCTGCTACTACAACTACTGGTGGTGCTGCTGTTGCTAATGATGATAAATGCGGCCCCCGTATGAAGATTAGTGGTTAACAAATACATAAAAATAAAAAAAATAAATAAATAAAAATTTAATAAAAATTTAACTTTGCTTAAAAAGAAAAGAAAATTTCAAACAGTAGACCGAATCGCTTGTCCAATGGTTATTCAGGAAGCTGTCAGCCTGACGACGAAAAATTTTCAAATGGCAGAATATCTTCCCCGAATACGAACCTGGAAGGTCACTTAAACGGGATTTGTCCCAAATTAAGCCCCCAAAGTCCACCACCACAACGACCACAAAATCAAAAATGTAAAAGAACTAAATGGAACCGGGAAGAATATAAAGAAGTAATATACGCTGATTACGTTGCATTAAGTAGGCCAACCGAAGAGAAACACACCACAAACTCCTTCAGAGTTTGGAGGAGCCGGAATCCAGCTAGCAGACCAAATCTAGACGAAAACAGATTAGCAAATGTTAGAAGAGATATCCTCAGAAATACCAGACTCACAGATGCAGAATTAACCTCTATTAAAAAAAAGTGGTAGAGAATGACCTAAATATAAGTCAGGAAAGAAATAACGAAGCAGAGGAGAGGAATGTTGGACCACAAGCATTGACTGAAAGGCGACCATCTGCCGAAGCCACTCAAGAGCCTGAAGAAAAAGTAGAATATAATGACCCTAGGAAAAACAACCAGGAAATTGATGTCGAAACAGAATTTGAAGACCACATATTTGCTGAACAACACAGAAAATCTATCATTGAAATGAAGCAGGAAGGTTTGAATGAGCCTTCAGTTGTAGGGCATACAAATATGAATGATAGGGAACCACTCCATAAACTCCCAAATGCACACCAACATAAAACGCAAATAAAAATTGGTAACTGCGTTACAGAAGAAATCATACAACAACTAAAACCCGATCTTAAATGAAATTATTTACTCTGTTGCTAAGGTAATCGAAAGACGCTTTTTAACACCCAAAAAGCCAACAGTACCAAATTCGAAAAGAAAATCAAACTGGAGGAGTAGAATTGAAACTGAGATTGAATCATTGCGAAGGGAGATATCAATATTAACTGAGCTAATCTCTGGAAATGATATAAGATCAAGAAAAAGCAGGAAGATCGTGAGAAAATATGGACTCTCAACAAGAGAAAAACTAATGTCAGCGAATGAAACGCTTAAACAAAAAGTTCAAGCAAAAGGTCAGAGAATACGCAGATTTGAGAAAAGAATCAGATTCTACAGGCAAAATAAGATGTTCAAATCCAATGCCAAATCATTTAACAGGGAAATATGGAAAGAAAAACTAACCATTGAAAATCAACCCCTAATAGAAGAAGTTGAAAACTTTTGGAAAGGGATCTGGAGTGATGAGAAACCATACAATGAAAATGCAGACTGGATCAAACGCACCCAAGATGCCTACAAAAATCTACAAGAACAGGTATGCGAAGACATCTCAATCGCCGACCTAAGGAGGGCATTAACGAAGGCTCATAAGTGGAAATCCCCTGGTACTGATAGAGTACCAAATTTCTGGCTCTCATCCCTCTCGTCCGCACACAAAATGTTAGTAATACTATTTAATAGTATTATGAAAGACCCAGAAAAAAAAACTCCCCATTGGATGGCAAATGGTATTACTTACCTCATCCCTAAAAATAACGAAACCAAAAACTCAAAAAACTACCGGCCTATAACATGTTTGTCTACTACCTATAAGATTTTGACATGTATTCTAGTGGAGAAAACATATACGTTTATGGAAGAGAATAACCTCTTTCCTACTGAACAAAAAGGATGCAGACGAGGCTCATACGGATGCAAAGATCTGCTCCTAATTAATCGCATGATCCTTGAGAACTGCCATAACAAGCACAGAAATCTCAGCTCTTCATGGATTGATTATAAAAAAGCCTTTGACAGCATACCACATTCGTGGATTCTGAAATCGATGGACATATTCAAAATTTCTCCAGTGATTTCAGATTTTTTAAAGTATAATATGTCACTATGGAACACGAAGCTGCAATTATATCATTCTAATGGAGTATTGCGCTCAAACAATATTAGCATAAACTGTGGCATTTTCCAAGATGACTTACTTTCACCACTAATTTTCTGCATAGCACTAATACCACTCTCAAGTGAACTGAATAGAACAGGGTATGGCTACAAAATTGACAACAGGAAAATAAGCCATCTATTTTATATGGATGATTTAAAACTATATGGCAAAGATGATGAAGAGCTTGAAGGACTACTACATACTGTGAAAGGATTCAGTGATGATATCGGGATGGAGTTTGGCCTTGAAAAGTGTGCCAAAGCCACTTTTAAGAAAGGGAAACTGGTAAAGTCAAGTTCAATAGAATTAGATGTCGAAACAGTAATAAAGGAACTTGAGCAGGAACAAACCTATAAATACCTAGGAATAAACGAAGGCTCTGGTATCCAGCATGCAAGCATGAAAGAGAAGGCTAGGAAAGAATGTTATAGAAGAGTTCGAGCAGTTCTGAAGTCTGAGCTGAATGCATATAATAAGGTGTTAGCCATAAATTCCTTAGCAGCCCCAGTTGTTCTTAATAGCTTCCATTTGCTTAACTGGAATACCAGTGAAATAATGAAAATTGATAGAAAAATCCGCAAGTTACTGACTTGTAATAAGATGCACCATCCAAAGGCAGACGTGGATCGTCTTTACCTTCCCAGAGCTCAGGAAGGTCGAGGCTTGATCCAGCTTGAACTTACGTACAAAACCACCACAATCGGACTGGCCAAATACCTTGAAACAACCAACGATTGGATGCTGAAACTTGTTGAAAAACATGAAAGACCGAAAAAACTTCACTCTATTCTGAAAGAGAGCAAAAAATTCGCTACTGATCTCTTAGATACCCACCAGCTTGATCAGGGTGAAGGAAATGCGCCAACTGCTGCTGCAAAGAAAATAAAATTAATTGCAAAGACAAAAGCACATGAAAAATTAGCTAGCAGATGGGAAGAGAAACCTCTGCATGGCAAGTATGTGGCTCGTAGCAAACAAGCTGATGCCGACCAGAAACAGAATCAGTGGTTACGAAGCTCAGGGCTAAGAGCAGAGAGTGAAGGTTTCATATTAACTGCTCAAGACCAAAGCTTATTAACCCGGAACTACCAAGCCAATGTGATAAAAAATGGAGCTGACCCAAAATGCCGATTCTGTAACGATGAGATTGAAACTATAGACCACCTAATCTCAGGGTGTAGAGTCTTAGTACCTGTAGAATATAAAGCAAGACATGACCGAGTGGGCCAGTATTTACACTGGACAATATGTCGGCATTATAAAATCAAAACCGCTAACAAATGGTATAAACACCATCCTGAAGTTGTGACTGAGTGAGAAAA